>NC_044907.1:10790322-11000322 GCF_001633185.2 Quercus lobata | reverse complement strand
CCTCTTTCTTTCTTTTCTTCTGTTTCAACCCTCTTTCTTGTTTCTGTTCAGCACCATTTTTTTTTTGTTCAGCCCTCTTTCTTTCTTTTCTGTTTCAGCACACTTTCTTTCTTTTCTTTAGACATGTTGCCCTATTTTTTCAGCCCAAAACAATTCTCTCTTCAGCCCAAAAACATTTTTTTCAGCCCAAAATGTTTTTGCTTCAGCCCAAAACCTTTTTCAGTTCAGCCCACACCACTGTTTCAGCCTCTTTTTGTTTTGTTTTAGCCTTTTTTTCTTTTTGTTGGTTCTGTTTTCAGCGCACCTTTTCTTCTTTCTTTTTCAGTGCCTCATTCTTTTTTTCTTGCCAACTTCCAAGGCCAAAAATATTCTCTTTTCACATTTCTTTTATTTGAATAAATCTTTATTTTCTTCAAATCTGGAATAAAATTTAAATAACAAAAATCAAGTCTAAAATCAACAAAATAAATAAAATTAAACTAAAGTTTAGAGTTGAGAAGTGATAAATTACACTCAATTATGCAAGTCATTAGCAAGATAATGACATATACATCCATTTTTGGGTTAATCCAGACACACTTATTTGAGGTGCTATCAGTATAAAAATATTAGCACCATAGAAATTATCCAATCCCAATTTTTGTGGTTGCATAATTTCAAATGCCCATTCCAGGTGTGCTATCATCACTACAATCTAATCAATATGATAAGAGAAAATCTGGGCATCTTGCTTGAAGGTTCTCACTGGTGGACAAAAAAAGAATTAAGTTTACTTGCCTTTTAAATTAGGCTATTTTAGAAAGACTTTGAATCATCATTACTGCTACAATGGGCTGTTGAGTCAAATATAATGGCAAGCAACAAGAGCAAAACCAGCCCCATTAAAGACCACCTATCCTATACTTAGTGATGTTCAAATAATTACACATTTTCTTTCTAACCCCCCCCCCCCCATGTTGCTCTGCTTTCTTAGTGCACAACTGCACATGTTGGGACTTGGCTTATTATCCCCACTCTGTTGCTAAACCAGCGAAGCATTCATGTTTATTTTAGACACATGAGAAAATAAAGCTATATATATCAATGGGGATGCAAAATTTGTGGTTGATTTTGAGTCCATCTAAGCTTTACAAAAGGTTTGCAATTGGGAAATTTTTGTAGATAGTAGAGGGTATATATAAGAATATCCTTTGAGAGTGTTTTATTTACTCTCAATTCAGATAGGCCAAAACAAAATCCCACCAAACCCATCTCTTCCAAAAAATACAGAACCCCATTCAAACTCAAACTCAAATGCCTTGCCTAGGTTTCAAAGCACAAAGGCCAAACCCACCAAGCCAAGACCCATGACACCATAGCCATGGCTGAATCAACTTCTATCCACACAAATCCATAGCCAAACTCCAAAAATCTACCAAGAACAAACCACAACCTCAGCAAAAACCCAAACACCTTAACTAAAAAAAAAAAAAAAAAAAAAAAAAAGAGAGAGAGTACCTGAACCTGAAGGAAGGCAAACTTAGGAAGTGTCACAAGAACGAAAGAGTAAATGAAGCATCAAATGTGAGGAGCAAAGTGGTGGTGGGTGGTGGTGGAGGTCAATGACAAGCGCGGTGGCTTTGAACATGAAGGTGGGTGGTGGCTAGAGCAAGTCGGCGATCTAGCATCGTCGGCGATCTAGGAAAAGAGTGATTTGATCGGCCATGATGTAGGGAAGGTGGGCGGAGAGTGAGAAGAGAAGTTATGAGGGAGAAGGAGAAAAGAAAAGAAAAAAAAAAGAGTGTAGGAAAAAAAATAAGTGGGTACACGAATGGTCAAAAGAAAAAAAAAAGTGGGAAATGAAAAACTAGGGAAAGTTTATGCGGGAAGACCAAAAATTTTGGAGGGAAACTATAGCGATGTTTTGAGTGAACATATAGTGACGTTTTCAAAACGTCGCTATAGCGGGTTATATCTTTTTTCCTTTTCACCTATAAAGGTATAGAGTTTTGTTAATAGCTATAGTGACGTTTTCTTACAATGTCGCTATAAGCCAAATAAATGCTGCTGAAACAATACTTTTTGTGACATTTTAATAAACGCCGCTATTTCTCTGGGTTACAGCGACTTTTTTTACAAAATGTCGTAAAAGGCACATGCTTTAGCGACGCTGGTCAGAAACGTCACAATATACTACTTATAGCAGCAGATTTAAAAACGTCGCTAAAAAAAATGCCGCCTAAACCCAGATTTCTTATAGTGATTCAAGTTTATCTTGAGAATAGATATGTTAAATCCTCCCTAGGTTTTTACCGGTTTAGTTTCTTGGGTCATCATATCTTTGTGTTCTTTATATTCCGCACTTTACATAGATTTGATTATATAATTGTGTTAACCTAGATCTGAAATTTGAACTAAGTATTTACTTGACTAATTTACTAGGTTAATTCAGTTGTGTTTTAAAGGGTCTAAAAACATACAAGTGGTATCAGAGCAGGTTGCTCTTTTTGTTGAAGATCTTTTGATCTCTAAGCTGATCCTTGACCTTTGTTGTCATGGAACACAGACACTCTCTTGTCATTCCACCTAACTTTGATGGGAATAATTATGCTTATTGGAAAGTAAGGATGAAAGCCTTCCTGAAATAAATTGATGAGAGAGTCTGGAACTCTGTTGAATAGGGATGGGAGAAGCCCACTACTCCTATTAGTGAGTGGCAAACTTCTCAAAATGAAGTAGCCGTGTTCAATAGCAAAGCTATAAATGCTATCTTTAGCACTGTTTCTATGGAGAAATTTAAGAGAATCTCTAATGTAGAGGTTGCTTACACTGCTTAGAATATCCTCCAAACTGTGCACGAAGGCACAAAGGCTGTCAAAATTAATAAGTTGTAGCAATTAACTTCTAAATTTGAAAACATTAGAATGTCTGATGATGAATCCTTTGGTAAATTCTATGCTAAACTCAATGATATTGTTAATTCTGCTTACAACTTAGGTGAAATCTATGATCAACCTAAAATTGTTGGGAAGATTCTTAGATCTTTAACTGAAGATTTTAGATTCAAAGTGACTACCATCACTGAGAGCAAGGATGTGGACTCCATCTCTGTTGATGAACTTGTAGGATCTCTTCAGTCCTATGAGTTGGACCTACCTAAGACTAGCAAATCAAAATCAATGGCTCTTAAGTCTGTTGATGATGTTGAGGCGAGTGGATTTGATGATGATCTCTCTGCTACTAAAATTGCTTATCTTGCCAAGAGCTTTAGAAATTTTCTTAGGAACACTAATAGAAGGGCAAGAGATAATAACACTGCTGAACCTAGAAATTTTAGGAGGAATGATCCCACTAAGGTTAATAACACTGAAAATCCTAAAGAAAAAGCAGGTCAACCTTCTAATAATTCTATAGGTCCTCAATGTTTTGGATGTTAAGGGTATGGTCATATGAAATCTGAATGTACATACTTGAGGTCTAAGGGTAAGGCTATAGATGTAACCCTCAGTGATGATGAAGTTTCTGATGATGAGTCTAGTTGTGACAAGGATAGAAACTTCATTGCTTTCACTACTACTGCTGTAGTCAATGAAAGCTTGTTTGTTGAAGAGAACCCTTCTGATGGGGAACTTTCTGAGGATGCAAATCTTCAAGAAGCCTATAATAAACTTTGCAAAGTTGTTGCAAAGGATGCTATGAATGTTGAATTAGGCTTATAGAAAATTGCTTCTCTTGAGCTTGAAAAGAAAAATTTGCTTGTTAAACTGTTTAATGCTAATGACCTTTTGAATAATGTGAAGACTGAGAACGTGTTTTTGCTTGAAAAAGTTAAGAATTTGGAACATGAACTATCTGTTGCTAGAGAACAAACTGATAGGTCTGCAAGCTTCAAACTAGATCACATGCTAAGTGTTCAAAAGTCTCCCTCTGACAAAATTGGCTTAAGTTTTGTAGAAAGCATCTCTGTATCTGCACCACATTCCACAAACTTTGTTCCTTCTTCTTCTTCCAAATCCCCTGTGAGTGAGATTGTCAAATCCTCTATGAGTGAGACTAAATCAGTAAAAGTTACACCACCTAGGAAGATTAGGGTTGATCTGAAAGAGTCTAAACTTAAGGATTCTACCCTTACTAAGGACAAGTTGCATGGTAAGCCTGTTTGGGTTTGTCATTTTTGTGGAAAGTCTAGCCACATTCGTCCAAATTATTACAAGCTGCAAGCTGCTAAAAGAGCAAACAAACCAAAAGTGCCTGTGCCTCAAGCACAAGATCTTATGGTACTTATTGGTGAATTGATAAAGGCTTTAAACATTTATTCCAATCCTGGAGTTGGTAATCATTCTCATGTGAATAAGAACTTCAATGCTCGAGGTGCGTCTAAAAAGTTTTGGATGCAAAATGTTCAATCTAAGTGAGTCTTTCTGACATGATCCTTGTGCTTCTTTGCTCTACTCTTTATGACCATTGTTATTTTTTTGTTTTTGTTGTTTTATTTTGTTTCTAGGACTTGCATTGCATAACATTCATGCATTTCATTCTAGGACTGTTTTTTGTTTTTTTTTTTTTTTTAAATAAAACAAAAAAGGGAAAAGCGAAGCAAATTGTGTTTTGCATTTTTTCTTTGATTTGAAATCTAGGTTGGCCAATTTAATCTTTACATAACATGTTTATGTATTTTGTTTAGCTTGGATGGGCTTATTTATTGAGCTTATTTATTGTACTTTACTAGTTGAAACTTTGTAGTGCATATTGTGTGGAAAGATGTTTATAGTTTTCGATCACATGATCTTGATCTTGAATTCACATGCTTTTGATTGTTGGACTTGAACTTTTTGAGAAAGGCATAAATAACCATCTCACCACTGTTTACTAGCCAATCATGAACACCGTAGTACATATCGTAAGATTTTGTGCTCGAGAAAGTATAGCACATGCACAAAAAGAACATAAGGTGTAGCCTCGGCTTAGATGATAAAATAGGTGTGTACATTATTGGACTTAATGTTAAATCAAGCAAATAAAATTGGTGTGTACATTATCCCGGCTATTTTTAATAAGTTTCTGCTCAAATAAAATTGGAGTGTATATTATGAGGCAAATCAAGAAACTTACATGATTACAAGCTTGTTTTCTAGAAGATGTGAGAGTTATATGATGTAACTCTTTTGGTGATAATTTCTTTCAATTCTATGTGATGAATTTTGTAGAAATTGTGATTGATTGCTATTTCCATATCACCTCACATGTATCTCAAGTTTTTGCTAGTTGCACACACTACACATATACTCTTTGTTAAACTCTGTACATGTTATTGTGTGTGATTTTGGTTTGGTCACAAGTTTGAAAATTCCTTGTATTTTATGCAAAATGTGCTTGAAGCCTGAGAATTTAAGGAGAATTGGTTGAACATCTTAATTTTGGGAAAACTGGGTTCAAAACAAGTGTTTTTTGAAAAACATTTCATTTCATACTCATGCATTTTGTTCACAAAATTCAATACTTTAAGGAGTTTTTGCAATATTTTTCTTTGTTTTTCAAAAATCCTTTTTCCAGAAAATTTTGGCTTGGCTCTGTGTATTTCGATCAATCGAACCTGTTTTTCAATCAATCGTAAATGCAATGAAAATTTCTTGGCTTGGTTTTGTGTGTTTCGATCGATCGAAACTAATTTTCGATCAATCAAAAATCGTATAGAGAGTTTTTAAAACACTGAGTTTCTCACATGTTCTTCACTATTCAAACTTTTTTCAAAACTCTTTCTCTCTCTATTCGATCGATCCAAGGGTCAAAGCAAGTTTTTTTGTCATTTTCAACCAAATTTCTTCAAGGGTTTTTGTCATCTAAGGCCGGTAAGACCTTTATACCCTTCTTTTTGCATTTATTTTCATGTTTCATACATTAAATCATGCATTTTGGGGAAAATTTCGAACCTTGAAATAGTTGGGGATTTTGATGTTTTAAGCTTTTTCTTTCAAAATTGATCAATGGGTTTTTGTTGTGAGACAATATCAAACTATTCCTGATGAATTAATTTGATTGATTTGGTGAATTAAGAAAACTTAAAATTTCTAGGGCTTGAAAGTATCCTATTTGAGGTTTTTGTTCAATTTGGTTTAAATTGATGAAATTGGCTTGTTTGCTTGGTTGATTTGGTCATTATAAACTATTCTCTATCATGTATAATGATCAATTTGGTCAATTTGTTGGTTTTGTGAAATTGAGTTTTTCAAATATTGGGGTTTTTTATGAAAACTCTATGCTCAAGCCAATTTTGTGATTTTCTAGCTAAATTGAACTTATTTTCACTACATTAGAGCATGCATCATGACATTTATCTGTTCATGCACCATATAAATTGTTATTTCTATATTTTTTTTGGTGCTAACTTGTAGTCTGCCTTTGGTTTTTCTTTGTTTTTTTGTTGGTTCTTTTCTGTGTGTCTTGTCCTTTCCTTAGCATCATGCCTAGGAAAACTAAAGCCAATAGGACCTCCACTTCTCCTTCCCCCACCTTTAATAGTGAGAGGTTCCTGAGTGAGAAAAACCAAGAAGCATTTGAGAAGCTTAACCTTAAGAGAAACATTTGGGCTGAGAGAAAGGTACTTTTAGATGAGCTAGATCCCGAGATTAGGCGTAATTTTGAGCATAGGGGCTGGTTACCTTTGTTGGATATTTCACATTCACCTCCGGCTACCTTGATTAGAGAGTTTTATTCGAACCTCTCTGTCCACTCCTATGATGCCAACACTCTCATGAGGAGTTGGGTATGGGGTGTATGGTACACCATTACCCCTTCAGTAGTGGCTGATGCCCTTGGGGTACCAGTAGTCTGAGATCCTGTCTATCCTTATGATGAGTCTCCTCCCTTGGATGACATCATGTCTTATATCACTTGGTTTTCTGTCCAGTGGGGTTCTGATCCTCAGATCACCACTGCTGAGCTCACTCTGATTCATTATCTTTTCTTTAGGATTGCTTGTCATTATTTTTAGCCTATCTCTCATCTGCACACCATTCCTTTGGAGTGTTGTGCATTTTTGTATGCCTTGGTTACTGATGCTCCTATTAGCTTTCCTCATCTTTTTATTCGTTCCTTGATTGAGGTGCATAGGAGTAGTTCTACTGCTCATGCTTTGTTCTTCCCTGTCTTTATTCACCAAATTCTTTTGCATCTCGATTTAGTTGAGTTTCCTGCATCTGAGCCCGTTCACATTGTTGCTCCCATAGGTGCTGGTGTTCTTAGGCAGAGGGCTGCTCATCTGAAAGCTAACTCTAAACGCCCTAGGGTAGAGCCTTCCGGTGTTGCACCTCCTCCTTCCTCTTCTATAGGTGATGCTACGGCTAAGGAGCCTGTTAATCATGCTGATGATGCTGCTGTTGCTGCTGTTCCTCCACCTCCTACCTCGGATGATTCAAACATTCATCGTATGTTGGAGACCATCATGACCGTTTAGGTGGCTCATGGATAGATTTTGGTGGACATGCTTGATGAACTTCATGTTTTGCGAGCGAATCTAGAGCATTTGAGACGATCGCCTCCGCCAACTCCTTTTGATGATATGTGATTGTCCTTTGGCATTCTGTCACAAAAAGGGGGAGTACGCTTGTAGAGGATTTTTGTAGTTAAGGGGAGATTTTTGTTCTTGTGGAGCTTGTGGAGCTATTAGATTGTATCTAGATGCTTCATTGTGTATTTACATTTTTTTTGGCTCATGATGTATTTTTGGGTTTTTCATGATAGGGGGAGATACATTGATTAGTATATGTTTCTTGATTCACATTGCTTATTGATTTATATTTATGAGTTATTCATGATATATGTCTTTATTGTGTGTTATGTGAAATCAAGAAGTTATTTTTGTTTTACTTGTATTTTCCACGTGTTTATGTGATTGTTGAGTGTTTAAGGAAATATACAGGTTGATTTAGTCGTGCTGCTATCTACACTTGCAATTGATAGATAGTAGTTAGGTTGAATTTGTTATGTTGGGCTATGTTTTTATATTGGGCTATTTTTATGTAAACTTTGAGCAATTTTGTTTAGTTTTGTGTTTTTATCACGGATTGCCAAAAGGGCAAGTTTGTTAGGTTCTAAGGATTAGGAACTAATGTATTAGAATTTTAATTTGTATTGTTGGCAAACCATGATCAAAACAGGTTTTAGTCTTTTTTATATTTGCTCAAAGTATATGCGTTTTATGTAAAGTTGAAATCAAGTTACTGTAGAATTTACTGTGCAATTCTGTCTGGCTTGATCGATCAAGAATTAGACTCGATTGATCGAAACTTAGGTAGAATGTTTTTCTGCAAAATTTTCCAACTCAACCCAAGCTTGTTTGACGTAGAGGGTTTTATGTTTTGTCTTAAGTACAAAAAGGAAAACCCTAGCCACGTTTTTGGTTGTCCATTATGTTGTGTGTGTGAATCTTTTGTGAGATTAAGAGGTAGTTGCCTTCACACATACTTAGGGTTTCCAAGATTCAAGACTATGTTAAGAACTTGGTAATCAATTCAGTTGCTACATTAAAGAGCTCAAAGAAACGAAAGCAGGTGTGCTTGTAGTTGCTAGAGAATCCAAGAAAGAAGGAATCCATGGTCTCGGAGCTTGCTCGTGGTTGTGTTAGTAAGTTTCTGCTGGTGGGTAGTAATAGGATATTAGTGGTCTAAGTCCTATTGTAAAACTTTGATTCTTTCATAGTGAATTCAAGTTTACCTTAAGGATAGCTAGGTTAAATCCTCCCCAGGTTTTTACAGGTTTGGTTTCCTAAGTCATCATATCTTTGTGTTCTTTATATTCCGCACTTTACATTGATATGATTATATAATTGTGTTAACCTAGATCTAAAATTTGAACTAAGTATTTACTTGGCTAATTTACTAGGTTAATTCAGTTGTGTTTTAAGGGGTCTAAAAACATACAAATATTTTGTCTGATTTTGGAGTTTTGGTCTCAGCAGAGAGCATTTTCTGCTCTAGATAAAAGACAAGGATGGAAGACCCTCTTCGGGGTGGACTGGAGCAGTAAGATGCTGAAGCCCCTGGTCATCCAGATAAAAGTAAGCTCCTTCTAGCCCCAATTTTTCCAACAAATCAACCACATTTCTTGCCACTGCAGGAATTCCTTAGCTGATGGTGAGATGAGGGATTTTAGGGACGGGGGAAGGCAGTGGATAGTGCACTATTCATAGTAATTTTTTTTGTTTTGACTGCTGCTTGAAAAAACGCTGGAGCAGAACCTCCTTTTAGTTCCGTCCTTTTGGCAAGGATCAGCTAGCAAAGAGCAGTTTTGGATATGAAGAGAAAAAAGGGAGGCAGGCAACCCCTCTTCTAGCATCAACTCAAGCTTCTCACAGCAATTGATCTCCAACTTTCCTAGCAACATGAGGTGTTGAAGCCCTTGGCCTATGAATTTGAGATGCGGAAGTCTGCTGATACGAAGAGAAGAGAGGGTGTTGGGCAGCAGCCCCTCTTCTGGAAACAATTCCAAGTTACTACATCCACCTTCAATCTCAAAACAAGTCAGTGACACCATTCTATGCAAGCCCCACTCCTTCTGAGGCATCAAATTGTAGCAATTGGTAATCAAAAGAGATTGTAGGTTGGGAGTGGGCAATCCCTTTTCTGGAAAGAATTCCAGATTTGGGCAATCCTTGAATTTCATTTTTCGAAGAAATGTGAGAGCAAAGTGAAGGTTGTTTGGAATTGAAAGGGACCTGAGATTCCTACTGTCCTCAATATGAAGATCTTGAAGCTTGGTAAATAAACCTAACGGTAAGAGATTGAAGAGAATCACAGCTTCTCATTATTTGCAAACTCTCAAGGACTCTAAATGGGTGCATCGTATGCTCAAGTAGAAAGGGCTTTAAATTTCGACAATCACAAATAGAAAGTGCTTTTACGTTAGTGAGAGAATCACCTCCAGGAAAGGAGCTGAGAGAAGGACAATTAACTATTTCCAGTCATTGGAAACTAGAGTTGCCTTCAAACAATTCCTGGGACAGGGTCGTCAAAGCATCCAAATCATGCAGCTTCATTTCTTTCAAGGAACGGAGGTGCTTTGGTAAGGTCCCAATCAATTTTGGACATCCACGTATATGAAGCTGTTGGAGGGAGGGGAAGTGTTCACCTTCATTTGTTAAATGTATCCAGTGTGTCCAACTTGGCAACTCCTCAAACAAAAAAGTTCTAAGAGATCGAAAATGCTTGACTCCAAAGTGGCCATTCCCATAAAATCCAGAATCCAACCTTTTTAATCCTTCTATCTCTATGACGTAGAGTCCTTGAAGAGACGATAAATGACCCGGTGGTGGTAAGGACATACAAATTTTGCACTTGCTAAGACAAAGGAACACAATGTTAGAGAAAATGGCATCGCCTAACCAATTAGGAAACCTTGAACCACCATAGTTTTCAATTGTAAGCTTCTTCAAGTTTTTATGAGGATGTAGATTATCAAGTATGTCTATTTCATTTTGTACCTCGTGAGTGTTAGAGGTCCATGTGAAAGCTAATTCATTAAGACAATGCTTACTTTTCAAGTCAGCCTCTGAAGCATCTGTAGCATCAACTACATTCTGCTTCCTTGAGATGGAAATTGTACGGAGGGGTGCAAGCTTGCCCAATTCATTGATTTTCGGCCCACTATTTCTGCTCACAAAAAAATCATTTAACACTTGGAGACTCATTAATCTTCCAAATTCAAGTGGCATCTCTCTTAAGTTGGTTTCACTCACATCTAGATGACGTAAATTAATAAGGTTTCCAAAGTTTGCTGGTAGCTCAGTGAGTTCAATACAACTTGCCAACAACAATGTCTGCAAATTATACGAAGAACATATTGAACTAGGTAGCTTTCTTATTGAAGTCTGGGAAAGATCCAAGTAGCGTAGATGAATCAATTTGTCCAAAGTCTCAGGTAGATCAGTGATCACATGACAGGCAAAAGAAAGCACACGTAAGTGTTTTAGAAATGGCAACCATTTATCACTAACTATTTTACTTAAGGCAAAGCATTGACTGGCATTTGGAAAGCCTAGTGGAAGGAAGGTTCTCAGAGACTTTACGTCCTGTAGGGCCACAAAGATCTCGGGACCATCAAGCCGGTTAATTGACCATGCAAAATATCGAGCCTTTTCTGAAATCTCATTCAGTTTGCCACCCTCTAACTTGCAACAAAATTCTCCAGATACAAATTGAGCTAAATCATTGATAAGGTCATGCATCACAAAGCACAATTTATTATTTGATGGTTGAAAAAATGATCTCGATATTAGTTCATGAAAATACCTGCACCCAACCTCTTCCATGGTGGCTTTACCTTTTCAATGTTGCAAGAAACCTTCTGCCATCCACATGAGAACCAATTTCTCTTTTTCAAACTCATAGCCCTTGGGAAATATCAAACAATAAGAAAAGCATTGTTTGAGATGCGGAGGTAGATGATAATAGCTCAACATTAAAGCACGGAGTATGCTACTCTTATCAGTAGAAAGCTCCCATATCTTGCTATCCAGTATTCTATTCCATTCCTCAGCTTCCACTTCTGGGTGCAAGAGGCCTCCAAGTACTTTTGTAGCTAAAGGCAAGCCTTTACACTTTTTCACAATTTTCTCACCAATCCTTTTTAATGTTGGATGTTCCTCAGGGTTGCTAGTCCTAAATGCATGTTTTGCAAATAGTGACCAACAGTCTTCATCTGACAAATGCAACAGACAATATAAGTAACTACAGCGCGCATCATTGATGCAACACTTTGATTACGAGTTGTCACAATTAATTCTACTTCCACAGGCTCCAGCTTTTAAAGGGCTTAACAACAAATCCCAATCAATAAAATTGTCATTCCAAATGTCATCCAAATGTCATCTAAAACAAGAAAAAATCTCTTTCCTTTCAATCTCTCCTTTAGTTTGACTTGAAGAACATTCAGGTCTTTCACATTACAATTCCTTGACGTGACCGACTCAAAAATGGTTCTAGTTATTTTTAAAACATCAAATTCTTCTGAAACATAAGCCCATGCTCTAAAGTTAAATGATTTTTCTACCTCTGAGTCATTATACAAAAGCTGAGCAAGGGTTGTCTTGCCAACCCCACCAATCCCAACTATTGCAATCACAGGGATTCTGTTTTCATTTTGTGCATTACCAGCAAGCAAAAATTCTTTTAGCTTCTCTTTGTCCTTATCTCTACCAAACACTTCAAATTCATCAACTAAAGAAGTTGTGGGAAAAACCAACAATGGCTTCCCCCTTACACTTTCCTTGAAATTCATGATATCTCTTTGTTGTGCTAAAAACTCCAGCCTTTCAACTATGTTTTTGAGCCTAGATTCTATTAGGTTCTAAAGTTTAGGATTTTATGTATTTAGAACTCTAATTTGTATTGTTGGCAAACCATGATCAAAACAATGTGTTTAGAAGTGTTTAAAGCTGGCTCAAAGTTGTATGTCAATGTAAAGTTGGAATCGAGTTTAAAGTAAGAAGCACTGTGGCTTTCGGCCTAGCTCGATCGATCGAAGCTTAGGCTCGACCGATCGAAGCTCGGGCAGATTGCTTTTCTGCAGATTCTTCCAACTCAACCCTATTTGTTTTAAAACATTTTTAGGGTTTCTTATTTGTCCTAAGTATAAAAGGCAAACCCTAGCCACGTTTTAGTGTTGCTCATATTTGCGGTTTGTGTAAATCTCTTGTAAGATCTAGAGGAGCTTTCCTTTACACAAACTTAAGGTTTTCAAGGAGAAGATATTTTCTACACCTTGATGATCAATTCAGTTGCTGCCATTAAAGTTTAAAGAATACACAAGCGGGTGTGCTTGTAGCTGGTGGGAATCCAAGAAAGAAGGAGTCCGTGGATTCGGAGCTTGCACGTGGTCGTGTCAGTAAGTTCTACTGGTTGGTAGCATTAGGAAGTCAAGCGGGGGTGCTTGTAAGTCCTTTTGTATGAACTTCGATTCTTTCAAGATAGTGGATTCAGGTTTACCTTGAGGATAGCTAGGTCAAATCCTCCCAGGTTTTTACCAGTTTGGTTTCTTGGGTGATCATATCTTGTGTTATTTATTTTTTGCTGCTTTGCATGATTTGATCTTTATTATTGTGATAACCTAGACTTGTTCAATTGGACTAAGTAACAACTTGGCTAATTACCTAGGTTTAATCAATTGTTTTAGGGGTCTAAAAACTGTCAGATTCTATATCTTTATCAAGCTTGAGACTGGAATCATTATCTTCTTTACTAGGATTATGAGTAAAGAATAGACCCATTACCTGCTTTCCCTTGACCTTAGCCTCAGCTTCCAACTCGCATTGCAAAGCTATGGTGGCAATCTCATCTAACAAATCTTCTGCATGGTAGGCATCATCTTCGAGCTCATTGACCCACTCTTTCACCACCATGTTTGTGATTTGCTTCTCCTCTGCATCACTCAGCACTGCGTTAACAGTCAGCATAACTGTCTTCATCTTGTCAAAGAGTGTGATCGAAATCCCTGTCTCCAAAGAAGTTTCTGACCAGGGGAGATGCCAGACTTTCAAACAAAGCTCCAAAGAGTGCAGAAAGCAATGACTCTCCCAAAATTTCTAAAACCATTTTTTCTGCTTTGCAAAGAAAGGATTCAACAGGAAGAGATATAGGGTTGAGAAGCAGTCAGTTTTTCCATGGCTAATTGTTTTGTTGACTATAGGCAGAGAGTGTGGTAGCTAATAGCCCGATAGTGACTGAAAATTAATTAGTACTGTTATAAAGCCAGTATACTATTCAATTTATTTTTAGTATTATTTATGGGTTTCATTACAATTTTTTAGTACTATTTATGATTTTCACTATACTATTTTAGCTAATTTTTACTTTTATTTATACTTTTAGCAAAAAGTTTTTAATTTTAACAAAATTAGTCGCAAACTCACATGATGCGTGGGAATATATGATTATTTTGAGATGTGATATAATACATAATTTACTCTTTAACTTAATTGTATATAATTTGTTCTTCTGAAATATTAAATAATTGGATAAATTCCACTAACACCCCCTGAGATTTGGGCTAATACCAACCAGGTCCATGAGATTTCAAAATCGACCACTTTTGTCCCTAAAGACAATTTAATCCTAATGGAGTTAGCTTCTGTTAGTCATTTTTCTTTCTCCCTCTCATCCCCTCTCTTTCTCTGTTTCTCTCATTCAACCTCTCCTCTCTCATCCGCCATCCCTTCACATACTCCACCATTGGATCATGCATTTGTTTAGCCAAGTCAGGTCCTCCACACCACTCTCCACTGAGCTTAACAGCGTAGCAACATTCTTGAAGGCAATGGTCTCCTCGATTGTCAACGATAGTCTCCTCAGAGCATAGGTCTGTGGTGGTTTATGGTTTTGGTTTGTGGTTGTGGGTTTTGTGGTGATGGTGGTGAGGTGGTGGTTGTGGTCTCAAGTAATAGATCTGTGGGCTGAGTTGGATTTGTAGTGGGGGTGTTTGTGGGTTGAGAGAGAGAGGGACGAAGGAGGAGAGAGTTACCGTGAAGAGAGAGAAGAGAGAAGCTAACAGAGGCTAACGGTGTTTAGGGACAAAATTGTCTTTAGGGACTAAAGTGGTCAATTTTAAAATCTCATGGACCTGGTTGGTATTAGCCCAAATCTCAAGGGGTGTTAGTGGAATTTACCCTAAATAATTTCTAAAAATAATTTTTATCTCTCTATTTTTATAAATATATAAATTTATCATTTTTGGTGTTTTTATCTGATATTATCCTTTTGATTGAAGTGGTCCATATTCTTCTAAATATTTTTATTAAGAATTATATTTTTCTTCATTTTTTTTTAATACAACTAAAATTTTTAAGTTTCAAATTTATTATTTAAAATTTTCATTCTCTCAAAGAGATAATTATAATAATAAAAAATTATCACATAATTACAATTGATTTTATTCAAATTATCAAATAGGCACATTTAAATTCATGATGGTCATGTAGAATATGTTTTGATATAAACTCAAATTCTCACTTCCAAACTAACTAAGGATTAACTCAAATAAATATCAAACCAAAACTATAAGAGGGAGTGAAAAGACTTGTGATGCGAACTCAAAAAACACAACACCAAAACATATCAAGAGTTGCAAGAAAGAATTTTATATATATATATATATATATAAAGAGAGAGAGAGAGAGAGAGAGAGAGAGAGAGAGAGTATATCACATTTTTTGTGGAGAGAATAATAAATCTATATCTATATATTACTAAAAGCTGAAGCGTAGCGTTTAATTCTGCTGCTCTCATGTTGCGCCACATCAGTTACCACATCATTTTCTTTAAAAAAAAAAAAATTCCTTCAATTTTTAAATGGTTTTTACAATTTACAGCCATATAAATGCAGCCCACTACTTATTTATTTACTCCCACTATCACCCTATAATAAATTTGTATAATTAATCTAGCCCACCTCTTATTTATTTAGTTCCACTATCAAGCCCAACCCAAAGCCTTTTCAGTTCAACTTAAAGGAAAAAGAAATTAAAAATATCAAACATTCAAGCTGGTTTGAAAAAAAAAAAAAAGGAAGCGTTCAGGGTTTTGAAATATGTAACGTAGAGGGAAGCTTAAAGGAAAAAAAACAAAAAACTTATGTTCAAGCAGGTTTGGCAAAAAAAAAAAAAAGGGAAGCATTTAGGGTTTTGAAATATGTAATGTAGAGGGAAGCTTAAAAAAAAAAAAAAAAAAAAAAAAAAACGTTGAAGCCTTCAGGTATTGCGTGAGAAAACAGAGAGTTTGAAAGCTACCCACCTTCCTACTCTACCATTTCTCAGTAACAGCTGCCTATCTGATTTCCTTCCTCCCTTTATTCCTTTCCACATGGTTTATAAATACCGACAGAACCTCCCTGCTTTGGTTGAGGTATCTCTACATCTCAATTCTTTTTTTTTGGATGCTAAACTTTTATTCTCTATTTCAATTCTTTTTTTTTTTTTTTTTTTTTTTTGGTGCAAAACTTTTATTCTCTATTTATATTAATATGAGACTTTTTTTCTTTTTTCTTTTTCTTTTTTTCGTTTGTTTGTGTTTGTGTTTATATTAGACGAGCATCCTTGGCATGCCATTGATGTGTTTGTGAGATTTCCTGAATGTCGTTTCAATAGTGTTATAATTTTAGTGCCAAAAAAACTATTTTATTTTACCTTGGGTTATTTGGAAATATCTCAGGTGTCATTTTTTAAATGTATTGTGGCTTATTAGAAGAATGTAAGACTCTGAAGTAGTGAAGTATAAAGTGTTGGTGGCACATCTCATCCATTCTAAGGGGATTCAAAGGTGAGTTTTCACCTCTCTTGATTGCTTATTTTTCATAGTCAATTGTCACTTTTGTTATTGGTGTACCCAAAATTTTCTATTTTTTTTTTCATTAAAATCTGGCATCTACTATAAAGGAAATTGCACATCTTTTATGGCCCTCGCCTCGAGGACCTACCAATGGACAAGAATGAAACTTGCATCTGGGTGGAGTGGGTTAGTACTATATTCAACAACTTAGAATTTAACTTGGCGAAAATGGGTAATTACCCATCAAAATCGAACTATTTAGTTAATAGGGTCCGTTTACAAACTATATATATTTTTAGCAACTCGAGTTTTAAAGACTCGATTTTGGGCCCCTAAATCGAGCTTCTAAGGCTCGATTTTCATGCGTCATTCCTGCCTGATGTGGCGCTTTGTCCAGGTGGCATCTACATGAAAATCGAGTCTCTAAGACTCGATTTCCACCGAAAAATAAAATATTAATCACCCAAAATGCAAAAACAGCGGAAAGAAAAGGCAGAAAGAAAGAAAAAAAAAAGAAAGAGAAGAAGAAGAAGAAGAAGAAGAAGAAGGAACGGCGACACACACAGGCCGCGCGCGACCAGGTCGCCACGCGACAGATCCAGGCCGCGCGCGACCAGGTCGCCGCGCGACCCAGGTCGCACCGCGACCCAGGTCGCCCCGCGACCCAGGTCGCCTCGCCGCGCGACTGTTTCTGGGTTTTTTTTTCTTTTTCTTTTTCTTTTTCTTTCTTCTCTGATGAACGCGTTGTGGTTTTCTGGCTTTCTTCTCTGTTTCTGGGTTTTCTTTTCCTCTGGTTTTCTTCTCTGTTTCTGGGCTTTCTTTTCCTGCTACCCTTGTAGTTTTTTTTTGGTTTTCGTTTTAAATGTAAATCGAGTCTTAGAGACTCGATTTCCATGTAGACGCCACCTGGACAAAGCGCCACATCAGACAGGAACGACGCATGAAAATCGAGCCTTAGAAGCTCGATTTAGGGGCCCAAAATCGAGTCTTTAAAACTCGAGTTGCTAAAAATATATATAGTTTGTAAACGGACCCTATTAACTAAATAGTTAGATTTTGATGGGTAATTACCCATTTTCGCCATTTAACTTGCTTCTTCACTTGCTTTACAGCCTCGCTTTTACCCAATGAAATTGTGTCCGGTCATAGCTACATTATTCTTTCTTTTTGCTACTAAAGTTGAAATTCCTTTCTTTTTTTTCTTTTTTTTTGAAAGGTTGGGGAGGGGGGCATTCATGTTGAGATGAATTTTCTCAATAGCGGTATACTGGAGTTTGAGTGGTTGTTAGGAGTGGGTATGGCCAGATTTTAGGGACTCATTGGATGTCAAGTATGTGAGTTTCTATTGTATTTTAGACTAAATACAAGTATAAGGTGAATTAGGGAGAAATTTTATTAAACAGATAAAATTGAGCATGGAAGCCCAAAATAGTGAAGTGAATGAAAGTTAACGCTTGTGGCTTTAATTTAAACAAGTTTTGGACCTAATTTTTCCAAGGGGAAAAAAAAAATCTATCACCTTACATAAATATTAATAAATTTTGAATTAAGATTGTGAGTTGCTTTCATTTGAGGTCAAACTTCTGGAATTTTTAGGCACCTAGGTTTGGTAGATCCAAATTTTGCTACTAAAGTTGAAAATCTTTTATTTATTTATTTATTTTTTTTTTCCATTTGGAAAGGTTGGGGAGGGGGCATTCATGTTGAGATGAATTTTCTCTGATATTTAGGTAGCTTGGATCTCAGTTGGATTATATTATTGTTTCAAGTATATTACAAAGTGCTGTATAATAGTGCTATAATAGTGTGACAATCATGTAGTGCAAAATTAGGCAATATTGTACTAGCTGGAGAAAATTTCCTAATACAGCCCTATAGTTCCTTTTTTTTTTTTTTTTTTTTTTTTTTTTTTTGGAAAGGTTGGGGAGGGGGGCATTCATGTTGAGATTTTAGGCAATATTGTAGCAGCTGGAGAAAATTTCCCAATACAACATTTATACCGATAAACTTTCATCTGAACCATTGTCTCTTGCCACAAACTGTGATACAAAAGCCATATCATTGCCTTCCATAGTATCCCATATGCCTTTTGGGATATGATTTTGAGATTCTTTTTTGTAACGCACAATAAATAACCAATGTACATCAGCCATGTGCCTCTTTGGTCCACAAGTGTCATAGATAGATCTAGAGCTATTACCACTATGGAGGCAAAGGTAGCAGTCTATTTGGATAAAAAACAAATATGCAAGCGGTCAGAGCTTGATACAGTTGCACATAGTCAAAACATATTACTTTTACTTTTCTACAATGTATTGTTTAATGAGTTGCTTTGCTGGGAAATTCCATTGTAAATAAAGTTGGAATGTTTCTTCAAGTATGTCCAACACTCAATTATAAATAAAATGAAAAGGCTATGCTAAAATATTTTTATATTATCTTTTGGTATGCTTGAATAATTTTATATTATCTTTTGGTTGTGTAGGGTGTTTAGGTCAAAAGCTGGATTGCTTCTTCAAGTATTTGTAACTTTTAATTATAAATAAAATGAAAAGGCTATGCTAAAATATTTTTTATATTTTCTTTTGGTCGTGTAGGTTGTTCATATTTTCTATCAGTTGATTACGAATTATCTATTAAATTGCAAGTTCAACAGCTGGATTGTTTCGTACAGTATGTCCAAATCTCAATTAATGAAAATGCTATTATAAAATTGAGATTGTATTATCTTTTGGTGTGCTAAACTAATTTTTATATTATCTTTTGGTTTCTACCAAATTATAATGGATTATCTTGGGGGAATTTTATAAATAAAAAATTTTCCAAATACTTTAGAACCACATGATATTCAAATTTTGAGATAACCATTAGATGAGATTGTAAAATAATTCAGTAAAAATTCCAAATTCTTTAGAATCACATGATGTTCAGATTTTGAAATAATCGTCAGACGAGATTTTAATATATTTAGAGATTAGATATTTTCTATTGAAAAATATGAATGGTGCAAAAATGTCACATAAAAGGTCTTGGTGTTGAATGATGTGGACACCTATCATTGTTCTGATTACTATTTTAATCACCAGTTGCTCACAAGTTACCTATTAATTTACACGTTTTTAAGTTGGATTGTTTCTTCAAGTATTTGTAACTTTTAATTATAAATAAAATGAGAAGGCTATGCTAAAATATTTTTTAACTTTTTATTTGGTTGTGTAAGTTGTACATTTTTCCTAGCAGTTGATTACAGAATATCTATTAAATTGCAAGTTGAACAGCTATAAAATGAAAAGGCTATGCTAATTTTTTTTTTTTTTTTGGTTGTGTAGGTGGTTCATATTTTGTACCATTTGATTACGGATTATCTATTAAATCGCAAGTTCAATAGCTAGATTGTTTTGTAAAGTATGTCCAACTCTCAATTAATGAAAAGGCTATTGTAAATTTGAGATTATATTATCTTTTCGCGTGCTAAAATAAATTTTATATTATCTTTTGGTTTCTACCAAATCATAATGGATTACCTATTAAATTACAAGTTCACACAAGCTGGAATATTTCTTCAGGTCTCTCTAAAATGAAATGCTTAGCTAAAATAGTACTCATATTATTGGTAGGGTGTTCATGTTATCCACCAGTTATTTCAAATGATCTTTTACTATAGTGATGGTTAGTAAATGATGGTTGGTAGGTACTATGGAGTCACGTTAGTAGCTATGGTCTCTATCTTTCAATATGAAATTTTATTGAATTACATTCCCATGATACAAAAGAATATAAAACCCAGACAAGTTGGGAAAATGGGGAAATTTTATAAATAAAATATGTTCCAAATACTTTAGAACCACATGATATTCAAATTTTGAGATAACTGTTAGATGAGATTGTAAAATAATTCAGTAAAAGTTCCTAAATTTTTAGAACTACATGATGTTCAGATTTTGAGATAACTGTCAGATGAGATTGTATCCTTTCCGCATCTAATTCCAAGACAATACCTTCTATCATCATGAATCCTACAATATATTGTTTATACATATATAATGCAGCTTAAGTAGTAATACATTCAAAAATATTTCAAATAATAACATGATCATAAAAAAAATAACCACAGCAACGCGCGTGTCCACGACTAGTATAGAATAAAAGATAATGAGAAGAATATTAAAAAAAAAAAAGATATAGTTGTAAATACCAAATTATCAAAACCATGCTACGTAATAGAATAACATAATATTATTATATGATATATTTATATTAATATAGGACCACATCTAACAGTCAAAGAAAAAAAAAAAAAGATAACAACTTAAAAACACAACCAAATTAGATGAACTTCAAGTAGAGATGCAAGATTGAATTAAAAATCCACCAAAAGAATATATATACACACACATACATACATAACAGAGAGAGAGAGAGAGAGTATATCACATTTTTTTTGGGGAGAGAATAACAAATATAGAATAAAAGATAATGAGAAGAATATTCAAAATAAAAGATATAGTTGTAAACACTAAATTATCGAAACCATGCTACGTAAAAGAATAACATAATATTATTATATAATATATTTATAATAAAATAGGAACACATCTAACCGTCAAAGAAAAAAAAAAGATAACGGCTTAAAAACACAACCAAATTAGATCGACTTCAAGTAGAGATGCAAGATTGAATTGAAAATCCATCAAATGAATATATATACACACACACATACATACATAACAGAGGGATAGAGAGAGAGAGGGAGAGAGAGTAATCATATTTTTTATGGGAGAAGGGTTCAAAACAAAAATTCATTACCCTACAATGGAGACACAAGAAAGAATTATATACCCACCAAAAAAAAAATTGTGAGAGAGAGAGAGTTATCATATTTTGGTGTGGGAAATATGGATTGAATGAGAGATAATAGTTTATTTATAGTAAAGAAGATGGGATAAGAAGAGTCAAAATAAACGAAAGATGAATGGATAGAGAAAGAGTAACAGTAGGGTAGAGAGGAGTGGGAAGATCAAAAGGTAAAAGATAGAAGGAAATATTGGAGAAAGTGGGAAATTAATAAAGAGAAGAGGAGTTAAAAATGAGAGAGTAAGAGCTGAAAATAAGTGGATGATATCGTATAATAAGATAGTAGTAACATTAAATTCTATGCTTCAGCTTTTAGATATATATATATATATATATATATAGATAAGCTAATCCCATACCGACCCTATAAATTTAAAAAAATATTATTTAAACGATAATGTTAATGGTTAAGTGGTTAACTACTGTTGATAATTATTAATTTTTTTCCTGATAATGTTGGTAATTATTAATAAACAAAGTTTTGATCGATAAAGAGACTTGGAGTTCAATTCCCGACTACACCAAAAACTGATTAGTATCTTGGTCTAATAATAAAGAGTTATCATTAAAAGCGGATGCTATAGGTTGAAACTCTCTCTCTATATATATATATATATATTTGGTATTTATTTAATGAAAAACATTAAAAGTTGTAAAATAAATTAATTATCTTTTTTTTTTTTTACAAATTTAAAAAAAATAAATTTTAAACCAATATTTTCATAGTATCTGTTAATATTTGTTAACAATTTTTCATATTTTTAAGAAACTGCCTTGTATTATAAACATTTAAAAAAAAAAAATCGCGTTGAAATAATATATAAACTCAATTTTGATGCAGTGGTCTTCACAGACATTTTAGCCTTAGGTGTTGGTGTGATTTTTCGGAATGAAAGGGGTCAGGTTATGGCAGCATTGTCATCGAAGGGTCTTGTAGTTACGGATAGTGAAGAGACAAAGGTTTTGGCATGTCGACAAGCTATGGAATTTGTGATGGATGCTAGGTTTTCAGATTTAATTGTGGAAGGTGATAATTCAAATGTTATGAGGTTATTGCTTCAGATCAGACAGATTGGTCTCGCTTGGGGAATCTCTATGATGATATTCGTTGTTTAGCTGGAAGGTTGTGACATGTGGAATTTAGGTGTATTAGACGTAGTGCCAATGGAGTAGCACATTCTTTGGCTCGCATTGCTAGACATCTTAGTGAGGATATTGTTTGGTTGGAGGTTTCCCCTCCACTGGCTTTAGAAGCATTGTATTTTGGATTCTATTTCTATTGCTAATTAAATGAAGTTGGTTTTACTTTCAAAAAAAAAAAAAGTAGAATTGCACTTTATAAATAAATAAAAAAATCAGTCGAAACTTTTTTTTTTTTTTTTTAAGAAACAAAAATCAGTTGAAACCTGAAATCGTATTTGAAGCGTTGAAATTTTGTAACCTCTCCAATAGTAATAGGCAGCTCGGTTTATTTTCATTGGCTGGTAATTGTTGGGTGCTCTGCACCCAGCGACCACTGCACCGTGGGGTTCAGTCCCCGCACACATTGTCAAAGTTCTTAAATGAGCTTTGACTCTTCAGTCACCAAATTCAGCCTTTTTTTATTTTTTATTTATTTATTTATTTATTTATTTATTTTTATATAGATAAGATGAGGCATTTGGTGTGTGGTCCAATTAAAAAGGGGCAGGGTTTAATTAGTGGTGTATTTTTTGGGTTTAATTAGCCTAGTGTTTTGGGTTTTAAATGTTAGGACTTAGGTGTAATAGGTTTATTATTATTTTTTTAAGGTAAAGGGTAGTGATAATTTTTGTTTAATTAGCCTAGTGTTTTAGGTTTAATTGTTTGGTATAATGGGTTTCAACTTTTAACGTAGTTTACCCATTAATGTCCATCTATCTTAAATACATAGTTTACCCTCTAACACTGTAAAAATTTAGAGAGATAATTGAAGATATTCTTAGATTGTGTTACTCTTTTTATTGCCAATTTATCTAAGATTTTATATATATAAATTAAAAATTAAAAAACTAACTTTTATGTTTTTGTTCCACCAAATTTGCTACAGAATATATACATACATACATATCAATATATGTATATATTTTATGAGTTATGCTAACGAGTGTCCTTAGGGTACTTATTAATAATCTATTTTAGAAAAGTTTTGATACCATTTTTATAGAAAATGAAAAAAAAAACTATCAAAATATTAATTACTTTTTTTTCATTTCCCATAAAAACTTTCTTTAAATTGATTATTAATCAATGCCCTAAATGCACTCGTTAGCATTTCCCATATTTTATTAATTTATAAAATTCAATTAAAGGTCCCTTTATTATTATTTTTTTAAGTCAACTATTTTGTACCTTAGCTTGATTTTTTTTTTTTTTATATGATACATTAATACTTGGAGTTTGAAGGATTTGGATCTTAAATATCTTCTTTAGACAAAAAAAGAAAAAGAAAAAAAAAAAAAGAAGGATATCAACCAATTACACTACAAAACTCTTAACCTTAGCTAGGTTATTAAATTAATGTATATTCACTATCGATGAGTGTGGTGCAACGATAGGAAGCTCTCAGCAAGACCCATCTCTTTGAACCAAGTACTAAGAGGTGGTGAGTTTAATTACTAGTTCTGCCTTATACTTGCTAATATGTAATAATCGTAGAAATCATGGTAACGTGAGATGACAGTTGCACATGTAATACCCTTTTTTTATTTTCTCTAGAAAGAAAAAAAATTCAATGTATATTCAATATTCTAGTCTATATCATATCATCTATATTTATTATTATATATATAAAACCGAATCCTCTGTTGGCACCACAATTTTCCACGTCAGCAGAATATTTAAAAAATAAAAAATAAAAATAAAAACATTATTACTCCTCAAAACCCTAGCAACCTTACCCCTCTCTCAAGTTAAGAAATATAAAGCCACGGTTTCTGTAAACTCTCTCTCTCCAAACGTAAATATCAAATTCAACCCCTTTAATTTCTCTTTATATTTTTGAGGCTTCAATAGAGTTATAGTGAGTTATGTTGATTTTGTTTTGTGTGTGAGTGTGTTTGTGTATAGATGGTCATAATACTCCGGTATTCCAAGAGAAGTTTGTGTTTTCGTTAATTGAAGGCCTTAGAGAGATAAGTGTTGTAGTTTGGAACAGCAATACAAAATATGATTTCATTGGTAGCGGAAAGTAATTACTTTGTCTCATATTTTTGTTTTTTGAATTTATTTTGTGTGCTTTTTAGACCCTTTTGGATCAATTTTGTTAATTGGGTGTTTTTTCTTTTTCTTTTTTATAGGGTCCAATTGGGGAAGGTTCTTTCAAAGGGTTACGACGACTGCACTTGGTGTCTGTATACTAATAGTGGGGGGTAAGTGCTACAAATTACTAACCCTTTTAAGTGTATAATTTGTTTCTAAAATTTAAGTGGATGGAGGGGTTTAAGTTTGCTCAAATTAACAGAATCTTCACATGTTCTTGAAGTGGAAAGGCTTTGATAGTTTTATTGAGTTAATTCAAAGTCCTGATATATTAATAAGTTTGGATTACATAGTAACACAATCAAATTAAATTCGTTGCTACCCGTAGAATACTATGTGAAGAAGTTGTTACAATGCTCAAATTTCAACTTAATTTTTGTTCACCATTGAATACTCATATAATCAATTTCCAATTTAGTGTTCAAGAATTAAACCAAAATTCTAATTGCTCTATCATAAAATATTATTATTAGTATGAATTTTATGGAGTTGCAGTGTTCAGGAATTAAACCAAAATTCTTTTAAATTATCTATAATATTTTGTCCTCCTAAAATTTTCTCTCTTTAATTTTAGTATATTGTGTTTCTTAAGCTATAAAGAGATTTTCTTTGGTTTTTGCAAACTCTATCTCTCCAGATGTAGGAAGCCCTAAACGCATGGTATAGCATTCAAGATCTACCAAAATTCTTTTAAACTATCTATAATATTTTGTCCTCTGAAAATTTTCTCTCTTTAATTTTAGTATATTGTGTTTCTTAAGCTATAGAGAGATTTTCTTTGGTTTCTGCAAACTCTCTCTCTCTCTAGATGTAGGAAACCCTAAACGCACGATATAGCATTCAAGATCTACAATGCATGGTATAGATTTTAAATTATAAAGTTTAGCTTTTGTAAGGTTAGTTTGTTTGTATATTTTGATAGAGAAACATGTTCAATGTGGTACGACTTAATAATTGCATTAATAGCCAATAGTTAATACCGTTTGCAAATTCAATTCATGGAGTTGCAATTTTCATTAAATCGTTCTATGGCTTGAAGCACTTGCATTTTAACAAATTGGACATGTCTTTAAAGTCCTTTTATTTCTTTGGGGGGAAAAAAGGAGAGGATATGTTAAACTTGGCATGATCAACTTATAAGAGAGGATATGTTCTTAGATGGTAGGAATAGGACAAAATGGTTACACGTTTGTTATGCTTGACTGTCAAAAATTTCTAATAAAGATGTATGCACCATGATCTACTTCCCTTTGCTTTTAGTGAAAGATTAAATGCACGCCAATGTTGAGATCAAACACTCTAAAAAAATAGTCTGTGCAATAATAAAATATTATTATTAGTATGAATTTTATGGAGTTGCGGAGTTCAGGAATTAAACCAAAATTCTTTTAAATTATCTATAATATTTTGTCCTCCAAAAATTTTCTCTCTTTAATTTTATTATGTTGTGTTTCTTAAGCTATAGAGAGATTTTCTTCTTTATTTTAAATTTTATGGGATGTAAAGAGATCTTTGATTTCGTGAGATAATTTACACTCTCTCCTTCTTTGATTTGATTTACTTACTATCTTTGGCACTTGCCATCGGCAATTACTCAGGGCCACTCTTATGGACTAAATCAACTTATTCTCCAGTCACCATCATTGATAAATGAGAAATCAAATTAAGGTTATAGTTTTTCTATTTGGTTGCTAGGGTTTTTGTTCATGAAATTACTATTTTCTATTTAAAAATTGCACCTGTAGATCAATATTTATATTTCTTAACTTGGCACTTTGCACCTATGGCTAAAATTTGTGTGGATCTTTGGAAGTTCAAAAATCTTTTCTCCATTCACCATGGTTTTTCATTGAGTAATTTCTCTCTCTCTTACTCCTCTTGACGAGTTTTGTTTTTACTAGAAGAAAGCTTTTTTGCTTTGAAGGTCATGCAGCACCTATCTCATTTTATTTGTCCTCACCACAAGGAAAACATCTAGGTAAGGCAAATAATCTATTTTAAAGTTTGAATGGAAATTACCAAGAACAAGAGGTAAATCTTTAAGGGATGAGCTTAATTGTTTCTTATTTTCAATAATAAATCATTTTATTGCAATACCGGTTATTGTTTAAGAAATCCAATATGTTCATATCTCTATAGAATAGAGAATAGTAGAAGCCAATTTTATTACAACTACTTAAATTGAATTGACTTAATTCGGTACAATTACAAAGTTTAGCATGAAAGATAATGGAATTAATTGTTGTAATTTTTATTTTCTTTCCATGTTTTGAATTTCCTCTATATTATTATTACAACTGAGCAAAGATTGAGAAAGTAACATTACTACTCTAATTTGAAGTTTAATGCATCCTTCTCAAGTCACGGCCTTTATTTATATATTTGCAATTTATATTTCTAGCCGTTGATAAGAAATTAAGGCTCAGTTGCACAATATGTGTAAATTCTTCAGAAGTCTACTTTAAATAGTAAGTCAATGTGTCTCTTACATTTGGGTATTAGTTATAATTGTTTTCAAATGATTGTACCAATAAAACTGAATGTGTATAAATTTTGTTTAACTATCTCGTGCATCGCATGGGTTAGCAACTAGTATTATATATAATAAAAGTTGGGCTTAAACGTCATGGTTGCGCCACGTTGCTTCACCAAATTGCAGAAATTTTTTTAAATTTTTAGATTTTTAAAGAACTAAAAAGGAATAGTATACTACCAGGAATCTAATTTATTCTTATCATTAAATAAAATAAAATTAACATTATTTTTTTAATTGTTGGGATATATTTCTTAAATTAAGGGATAATATTTATCATCTAATTAACATTATTTTTTGTTAGGATATATTTCTTAAATTAGGGGATAATATTTAACATACAAAAATTTAATTTAGATAATATTTATCATCTAAATTTTCAAATTTTTAATATTATTAAATTAATAATCTTAATTTAATTACAATTTGAATTCTTTTCTTCATCTATTTCTTCTCAATTTTCATCTTCATCCAATCTTTTTTTCTCATTTAAATTATATTACAACACCTATTAGCTACAATTTTTTAATTGAAATAAAAAAAATAGCAACAAGATATATGATTGAGTTAACATGATTATTTTTCACACCTCCACAAATTAAGTTTGAATCCAATTTTATTTAAATTATATAACTACAAATATTAGTTACAATTTTTTTGGATAAAAAAAAAAAAAAAAAAAAAAAAGCAATGAGATTATTTTTCACACGTCCACAAATTAAAGTTGGGCTTAGAAGTCATGGTTGCGCCAAGTGGATGCACCAAATTACAAAAAATATTATAAATAAAAACAAAAAAATTAAATTAAATATTTAACGTGATGTATATCACTATATCCTACCTTTTATGTCCTAATGCCATACGGTTACTACTAATATTTTTTTGAGTTCTTCATAGTTATCGTTAACATGTCCTCTCCCTTTTGATTTATGAGTTATGATATCTAGGGTGATTACAATTTCGGCTTCATATCTGCACTCTCTACAATAATATCAATCTAAAAATCATGAAAGAGTTTTTTTTTTTCTTTTTTTAAATGATTAATCTATGGATCTCTTCACTTCTGTCTACCTGATAACATGGTTTACATGATAAGAACAAACTCTATATGTTATGCTAGAGATAAGGATAAAGATGACATACTTTCACACACACATATATATATATATACCAACCATGGAATAGAAAACTTTAAACGCAAAATGGTTATCATTTGAAATGTGGTCGACTTCAATTTCCTCTACAGGTAACATGTAGACGAATCTTTTCCATTTCATGTTTTGAGTAAAATAAAAAAGTCGTATTACAGTATATAACTTTTTTTCTTTGAAATGTATATAAATTATAATGTTATTTAGTTAAGTAAATATGGTAGACTCAGACTTAGATGTGCAAGGCAAATGAGAAGTAGGTAGGTTTTACAATATTAATGGAAGTACAAGTTGGGCTTAAAAACTGTAATTGAATAAAGTGGTTTTCTTTTTTCGCTCTTTCTTTATTTATTGAATTTATTCATTTTATAGATAGGTTAAAATTTCATGTATGGATATATTTACAGATTATGCTAGCTGTATCATTTATTTTTATTTTACATTTTATTGACATCAATATTGTGGATTTAATTTGTTGCAGTTATTGTTTGATACTTTCTTATGTATAGTCCAGTTTTTCTAAAAGCAAAATTTGCTGCCAATTTAAGATTGGGTACAAGAGAAAAAAAAAAAAGAAAAAAAGAAGAATAAATTAGATCCACCTATCCAATTTCTATGTAAGTCTTTCTTTGCGTAACTTTTTTTTTCATATTTTTAATGTTTAGAAATTTGGCTTTTTCTTTTTTCTTAAAAAAATGGATTATTAAAATTAAGAAATAAATTTTTTTTATTTAATTTTGAGTCATGGTTGGGCTTAGAAGTCATGGTTGCACCAAGTGGCTGCACCAAATTACAAAAACAAATAAATGTTTTTCATGATCTATATTCAAGTGATTATTAATTTATTATTTCTCAATAAAATTATACTAAAAGTTTATATTTAAAACCGTGCAACGCACGGGCATAATACTAGTATATATATAAAACCGAAGCCTTTGCTAGCTTCATAATTTTCCACGTCGGCATTTTTTTTAATTTTAAAATCTTTTTTTTTTTTTTTTGGTTGAAAAAGAGGACTTCATAAAACAAACTAACCAGGAACAAGACAAAGCCTATTAAAATACAACCCAGATTTATCTTGCTCAATAAGATCAAAAACGTCCACAGGTAGACTTTCAAAGGATCTAAAATCTAAAACTTGATCAGCCCCTATTCTAGCAAGAGCATCTGCACAACGATTCGATTGCCGGAACACATAATTGACTTGAATCTGCTGGAATTTGGTGATAAGCATTCTGTAGTCATCCAATATAGGAGAAATCACTTCACTAACATAGCCAATTCTGCAGAAAATATCCACTATGGATTTAGCATCCATTTCAACTATAAGAGCAGGAATGTTCAAATTTCTGCACAGCATCAACCCGTCCCTTAAACCCCATAATTCAGCCACAAAGCTATTCGTGGTCCCTATGTGCCTTGAAAACCCAACGACCCATTCCCCATGGCTATCTTCCACTACACCACCACAACCAGCGAGACCCGGACTACCAACAGCGCATCCATCAGAATTTAGCTTCATCCAGCCCTCTAGAGGCTTCTCCCAATGACACGCAACAACCACTCTTGGCACAGGACACCTCGGAGAGCTTACACAATACATGAATTTAGTTGCATGATTCTCAATATCAGCTAATAGATTCCGGTTCTGAGCTTTGCCCGTGAAGACCACCTGGTTCCTACTTTTCCATAACATCCAAATGGCAAAGGAGAATAACATGCTCCACTGGGATTTACTGTGCATGGTCCTATTGCCCAAACTCCCATTTGTAGCAAACCACTTTTATAGCTCGCTCCTCTAAAAATCTTGGTTCATATTCCTAACTCCCAGTTGCAACCAAATCGCCCTAGCCCGAGGACAATCACGAAGAGCATGCAACATTGATTCCTTTTCATCTTGGCAAATTGGGCATAAATCATCAGTCCCAACTCCCCTCCTAAATAGGCAGCCTTTCACCCCAATATTGTCATGGACACATCTCCAAATAAACGTTTTAATCCTAGGAAGCGTATTAATTTTCCAAATCCACCCCACCAGCAAGGAAGGCATCTTGTTTGTATCTACAGCCAGCTTATACACACTCTTGACATCAAAACCGCCTCTAGCACTGCCTGCCCAAACTAACCTATCAGCCCCTCTATTAGTGAACAGCACCAGCGTGGCTAGAATCAAATCCTTAATAACTGTAGGCAGAACAAAAGGAATACAACTCCAATCCCAACCCAAATCAGTCAACACATCCTTCACCATTAATTGATCAGCTTCAAAAGTCAAAGGCCACTGAATCAAATGACAGATGGGCCCCCCTTTGATCCAATTCCCAAACCAAAAATTCTAAGTACTATCCTTGCCTACCAGCCACATACTACCTTTATTGAAGATTCCCTACCTCTCTTCATAGTAGACCAGACCTGAGAACACGGGAGCCGATCTGCATTTAGCATTAGCTCTCCTCCCAGAGCAGTATTTCTGCTTTAAAACCTTGGCCCAAAGGGAATCCTTCTTTGAGTGTAATCTACAATTCAGTTTGGCCAGGAGAGCAATGTTTCTTCCTTTAGCCGTTTGAAGACCCAAGCCTCCTTCCTCCTTCATCTTAGTCACTTTTTGCCACCCAACCCAATGCATCTTTCTCTGATTTTCCGTAGTACCCCACAGAAAATTACGGTTGACCCGATCTACACCATCCAACACTCTACTCGGAAGAGATGCACACTGCATTACATAGGAAGGAATAGCCGCTGAGGAAGCTTGGATGAGAACCGTACGCCCCGCCAGAGAGAGCAAATTTTCTTTCCAACCCGCTAATTTCTGTTTCACTCTATCAAGAATGAAATTATACTCACGAGAAGACCTACCCAGCTGCCTAATGGGAATACCCAAGTATTTTCCTAAGCATGGCGTGGAGGTAAATCCAAGGATATCACAAAAGGCTTCCCTATCATCCATATCAACATTGGGAGAAAAGAACACCCTCGACTTTGATTCACTAACTATTTGCCCTAACATCTTGCAAAACTCATCCAGCACATCTCTAATGGCATAACAGTTAATATTACCTGCTTTGGCAAAGAGAACCAAATTGTCCGCGAACATCAAATGGGACACTAAAGGCACTCTTTGAGAGACTTTAACCAGATTCCAAAGTTTAGCACTACATTTTTCCTCAATAAGCTGACCAAGATAGTCAATGCAAAGGATGAAAAGATAGGGAGAAAGAGGGTCCCCTTGCCTTAACCCTCTTGATGGGAAAATTGGCTCCAGAGCTTCCCCATTAAAAACAATTAACATGGAGACTGTCGTTACACAACTCATAACAGTATCAATCAGATCAGTAGGCAAGTTAACCCTAATAAGCATATCTCGGATGAAACTCCACTCCAATTTATCATACGCCTTCTCAAGATCAATCTTCAATGCAATGTATCCCACTTTCCCCTTCTTTTTGCTAAGGGAGTGGATGACCTCCTATGCTATAATGGCATTATCAATACCCTTTCTACCCGAAACGAAGGCTAATTGACAAGGAGAAATAAGCTTATCCAAATATGGTCTCAATCTGGCAACAATAATCTTCGACACTATTTTATACACTGTATTACACAAGCTAATATGTCTATAATTACTGAGCGTCTCCGGACCTTGGATCTTCGGAATAAGAGCAATAAGAGTTGTGTTAAGGTACTCCGGGACTATCCTCTTAGCAAAGACTTTTTTAACTTCAGAAATAACTGAGCTACCCACAATGAGCCAGAACCTTTGGAAAAAACCAGAATGCAACCCATCCGGCCCGGGAGCCTTAAAAGCTTTCAGAGACCATAATACGGCTTTTATTTCCTCCTCCGACACCTCACCGTTAATACTACATTTTTCCTCCTCCAACAACCTAGCTTGCCAGGAAGTAATCCGAGGATGAAGAAAGGAGTCACAGCAAAAAGAAGTAGTATAAATATCCCTATACCCATTCATCACAAATTCTTTGACCTCCTCCTTCTTATATAACCACTCCCCCATTGAGTTTTTGATATCCAAAATCTTATTCCTCTTCCTTCTCACCAAGGTAGAGACATGATAGAAAGCCGTATTCCTATCACCTTGAATCATCCAATTAACTCTCGATTTTAACGCCCATAGCTCCTCTTCCTGGTTCAACACAGAATCAAGATCCTTTAGGAGTTCATTTTCAAGGTTAAGGAGAAAATCCGAAGGATTAACTGACATAGCTCTCTGAATGCCATTTAATCTTGCCATAATTGTCTTTTTCCTAGTGAAAATGTTACCAAACTGCTCCTTATTCCACCTGGTAGCCTCGTTAGTGAAAATCTCAATAACCTGTGCTAGACCCAGGCTATGACTCCAGGCCTAAGTAACAATGGAAGGAAAGTTGCAATTAGACAGCCAACACGTTTGAAACTTAAATAATTTCCTCCTATTCTCCTATCTTCTCAGTTGCAATTCCAACAGAACAGGACAGTGATCGGAATGGCACCTAGTGAGATGGGCCACACGGGCCTTCGGGTGCATCAGACACCATTGGGAATTGACGAAGAATCTATCTATCCTCTCCTGGATAAGAGCTTGAATATCCCTCCTATTAGTCCAGGTAAACCGCGGACCTGAAAAACCTATATCAATCATACTACAAGCATCCAGACATTCCTTGAACTAGAGAGTTCTATTAACACTCACCCCCCTACCTCCAAATTTATCACCCTCCGTCAGTGGCTCATTAAAGTCACCCGCCATTACCCATGGCAAATCCTGAAGGTCTGCCATTTTTATAAGATTACCCATAACACTTGCCTTTCAGCACACCTTGGGCTAGCATAGATTGTAGATAATAACCAGTTAAGGTTAGAAGAGTGTACCTTAATAGCCACAAGAATTTCTTGTTCAATAATTGCTAGCTGGTTGATCTCCACTCTATCTCCATTCCACAGTAGCCATAACCCACCCACATAGCCAATGGTATCGGTGTGGATAGTTCCATCAAACGGCAATTCATCAGTAATCGCCTTCGCCCCATCTCCCCCAACATGAGCCTCCATCACTATTAAAATAGCTAGATTATGGATTCGAACCAAATCTCTAACATGACTTCTAAACGCGGCTTTCCACGCACCTCTACAATTCTAAGCAATAATATTCATAGGGAGAATAAGCTTTATGCAGGGACACAAATCAACAGGAGGTAGAGGCTTTACCTCCACCTTCAATATCCATTCCAGCCGCTTCAAGGCTACCCTCGGAATCTCATAAATTTTGGGTATGGCTGACCACACCAAGTGCTGATCCTCCTTCAGACTCGACAGCTCCGATGACCACTCCCCCCATGGAAGGCTCACACCCATCCACACAAGGATCAACATACTTACGGCGATTCTCGGACAGATCATCATCCATGCTCTCCGCTTCTTGGTGACGGACCAGCCCCAAATCCAATTCGGACCTACCCAATCTCTGGTAATCTCTACCTCTAAGCTTAACAGCACCGTTCCTTCTACCGTGATTGCCCATAAAATCCCCTTCACTGTTGGTTTCGCGATCTTTGAAAGCAGCTTCCAGCTCAAAACTTCCATTGGCAATAGCACGGTTAGGAGATGTGAAAAGGAAAGGCTCAATGGCGGCTTGGTGATTAGAGGAACTCACCCTATAACCCTTCTCATTTGTCAATACCTTAGACTGTGCTAGAGCTTTCTTCCCCTTAATAAAAGCATGCGAACTGGGCTTAGAACTCAAGTTGGCCAGGTTCAACTTTGAATCCATCGCAGGAAATTTTGGGCTTAGGCCCGAAAGCCTTAGGCCTCTCAAATCCTTAAAACCGTCTAAGCCCATATTGCTACCTTCCCCTAGTGCTTCAGCCGTCACCTTAGTTGGGACCATTTTCCTTTTAGCCTCTCTCAAGGGCCCAGCGGCCTGATCATCCCTTATAGACCCTACACTAGCCCATTTACCTTCATAAAACTACTAAGAGTATTCCTACTCCTAACTTGATCATTCTCCTGCCTAGGTGGTCCCCTATTACTCCTTTGGGTTCTTGCTCCACTCACCTTGCATGAGACCATAATCCATGGGCCATACGTACTATCATGTACGTTCTCACCCACATTTTGTTGTCCATTCTCAGACACGATCTTGCTGGACCCCATACCTCCCTTGTCAACACATGACCCATGGGAATTGCATGACCCAGTATGTTCCTTTCCCGGCTCCATGGTCGCCGTCTCCTTCAACGTCGCCTCTTTCCGGATTGAGTATGGATAGTTTTCTCGCCTATGTCCCATTCGGCCACAATCAAAACACAGCGACTGTATTCCTTCATAGCTCATAGATTGCTCATTTTTCCCAATCAAAACAGTTGTTACTAAAAATTTAGTAACATCGACTTGAATACACAACCTAGTGAACCTACCTCTAGCCTCTGCCGCAGTATGGGTGTCCACCCCTGAAACATTTCCGATGGCTTTCCCAATCAAATAGAGTGCTTCAGCATTGTAGTACTCTATCGATAACTCATTAAGTCTAATCCAGACTGTAATCGATGACACATTCGCCAATGCCGATTTGAAATCAAGTTCCCATGGACGTATGGAAAGGAAGTGACCACCTATAAACCATGGCCCCCTCTTCAACACAGTCTCAAAATCCTCTTTGAGAGACAGCCGTGTAAGGAAAAATCCGTGGCCTAAATCCACACAGTCAAGTCTGCCTATTGGTTTCCATAATGATAGTAGCCTACTTTGGAGGAAGTTTAATCCTACTGGCCTCCCATACACCTTAACTATCAAAGCCCTTGCCCAAGGATTCCTGATTTTCTACTTGAGATCTTTCGAGAACTTAACAACAACGAGACCTTCCCTAAGAGCCTCCACATCATCATCTGACTCTGCGTCATCCTCCATGAGATCCCCAAAATTAAAAGCTTGAGTATAGGCACCAGGAATCTCACCCACTACCTTATCTTTAAACGAAACTTCTCGACTCCACAAGCCTTGAGGCTGACTTGGAGATGGTGGTCTTGAGTCACTGCTCTTACTAAATCCTACATGATTCACATTCTTAACCTTCTTGTTACTGCGAGCCCACTCCACCTGTTCTTCTTGCAAGAGGGAGAGAGAGGAAGAGCTAGCCATCTCTTATTTTCAAGCACTACAATGCCTTTTGAGTTACATTTTTATCAACCTTTCAGTGGATCTCCTTATAAAAGAAAAAATATAATTTTTTTCTTTTTATTAAATATATATACTCTCCGTCTATTTTTTTTGCTGAACTTTATATATATATATATATATATATATGTATATATACTCTCCTCAAAAAAAAAAAATTATCGATCACTCTCTCTCACACACACAATGGCTGACACCACTGACACCACTACAACCACCGCCTCAGGAAAACACCACGACTGCTGCTGCTACTGCTTCGCTGCCACTGCCACAGGAAATCCCTGTTCCAAAGACGGAGACGAAATGCTGGGGCGACGAAGAAAATGGCGAGCCTTTGGAGGACACAGCTACTTCGTCAACATCGAGGCCTTGACCATCGACGACACCAAAACACTCAGCACTGTGGTACCATCAATCTCTCACATCACCAAGATTCAAATTTCTTTATTTGCCTGATCCTAATTAGGGTTTCGATCAACTCAATAACTTGGCTGCTACTTTTGGTTAAATTATAATAAAGTACTGATTTTGATTATAGTTTAAGATCCTAATTAGGGTTTTAAATCTTTATCATTGATATTACTTTTTGTTTTGATGCTTATACAATTTGGTAATAGATATAGTGTTCTATAGTTTTAATTCCTATTATTATGTTACTTGGAACATGAATGTAGAAACACACATGTATAGTTGAGTCTAATAGATATGTTTTGTTCAGTTTTCAATTTTGGGTTTTGATATATTAGGGAGTTAATTTGATGTAGGTTACTGTGAAGGATACCCTGTATACATCGGCGAGTACTTTCGAGGACTTGAATCTGTCAAAAGAACTGCTGAAGGGTTTATATATTGAGATGAAATTCCAAAAGCCAAGTAAAATTCAAGCTATTAGTTTGCCCATGATTTTGACTCCTCCCCACAAGGATTTGATTGCCTAGGCGCATAATGGTTTTTCTGTCAATTTAAGGATTTCGTTTTTAATTAGGTTTTTCATTCAATTTAGGGATTTCAATTCCTAACCCCTTTTTCTCTCTATTCATTTTTGTTGAAGTCAGGAAAACACTCATAGAAAATCAAATTCTACAGGTTTTGTAAGAAAGTGGAGATGGTATTGAAAAGCCTCTCAACCGTCAAAATCTAACAACAATCCTATAAGTTTTGCTTTATCTTCAAGTTTTGCTTTATTTTGCTATCTAGGTTTTTTAGCACTTTTGATTTAGCTTAGCTTAATCGTTTGTTTGATTAAATAATTATTTGTGCACCTAAAACCTCAACCTTCTTTGTCTCCACTCAGTCCCCTTTTTTTTTTTTTTTTTTTTCAAACCTTCTATCTCTTCTATACAAGTTCATGTATTTTTCATTTTGGTCTATCTCTGATTGTAAAATTTAGGAAGAAATTTTATCTTCTCAATTGGGTTGTAGCTGTTGTTTTGTTTTATAGTAGAATCGTAGTGAAACTCCAGCAATTATTCTTTTTAAGCTATTCTAGTAGATGAAACACATAAAATCTTAATTAAAGAGATATGTGATAAGTGATTGCAAAGGGAACAAATTAGCACAACTTATTTGTCAACATTAGATTTGTTGTTTTGTATATTTTTCTGCTCTATTGTTGGTGACACAAATTGGAGACATATGGCCATTAATGATTGATTCATAATGTGATTGTTTTGTGCAAATTTATTGTTTTATGATTGTTTTGTGCAGATTCAGTTTCCGAGAAGAACGTTAATCTAGGATCTGGCTACTTTTGTCAAGCAATAGGTGTCTGTTGGGTATTTGGGTTGCAGTTTAATTGTGGAATAACAAGATGTCCATATTTTGGAGTGTCTAATTTGAGAGATTATATAAGTTTACCACGTTATGCATGTTTATTGTGCATGATTTAATATAAGTAGTTTGTGTACTTTTGGTTTCTAAGGTTTTGCTCTCAAAATATATTTCTGAATTCAGAGTTATAGTGTTATGATCTATTTTAAAGTAGTGAAACTATTGATTTTCATATAAATGTTTTGTGGTCTTTGGTGAGCTTCATTGGATTAGTGATGTGAAATTTAGTTAATTAATACCCATTTGGTGTCAAAGCATATAAGAAAGTGATTATTTGTATATGGATGCATTTACAGTTTCTTATGGCATTATTTATTATAAATCAAAAGGCATATATCACACCTTTATACAAAGTTTTTTTTTGTGTGCAGTTGACCTTATACTTAAAGCTTTAGGTTCTGTCTTGAAACCCCGTATTTTTAGAATTGTGATCTTGGATTTAGAACAATTAGATTTTCCCCAAGAGGAACTTCACTTCGAATCAGATTGAATTGCATATTTGAGATTTGAACTTGAAGTTACAAAATTAGTCAAGATTAATAGATAAATTTTGAAGACAAGATAAAAATCAGATTATATTCGAAATTTTTATTTGCTAAGCTTGCATTAGATTGGCTATTTTAGGACAGTGCTTTGAGATTCTTTTATGTGGTGGTTTGTGCAAAATGAGTCTCCACAACTTATAGGGTAGTGGAAGTTTAATTAAGCTACAAGACATTTAGCTACCTTTATATTTTAAAATGCTCTATGTTTTCTATCCCTTTTTATTTTCCTTCCCTATCCATCAAGTGCCCATGAAAGAGTTCACAATAAACCTTAAGATAGAGAGAAAAAGAAAAGGAAAAATAGGAGGCTGTAAGTTATTAGCAACAAATAACACAAAAGTTGTGCTTGAATTTGTATGCAGGGAGTTTCACTCTATTTAATTTGATCATGTTCAATTGAGTTATCAATCATAATGGCCATGCTCTTTTGTTTTGTTTGTTTTTTGTTTTTTTTTTTTTAATGTACCTATATGAATTAATTAGATTGCTCTGCCCGTTTGTAAGTAATTAGCCATTTGTAGTAAATTTGGAATGATGTCCATGTGGCTATCAAGGCTATTGGAGCATTTAAAGCCAACTACAGTTGCTAATGCAGGTTTGATTTTCAGTGTGAAAAGTAAAATGCTAGTGAGTTTCATTTAGTTTCCACTTATTTCATAATGTTTAAATCATTAAATTGTGTTTAACATTCATGAGCTTATAATGTGGTAAATAGTACTTATGAACCATTAGTTAAGGTGCCCTACCAGGATCTTATAAAATATATGTGAAAACGTGAAAGAAAATATATGTGCAATGTGTGTGTGTGTGTATATATATACACACACAAATGTAATATTTAGTACAGTTACTTATTTGTTTTAACCTACATTACTTATAAATGAATTGCATGAAGTTGATTAACTGTTTTTGGCAAATTACCAATTATTTTCAGCTCTTTTTTTAGTGTTACATTTTGCTATAAGCTTTTGTTTCTTCCAATTCCAAACCAATTGAGAAGGGAAATTAAGGTATCAGTAGAGCAAAAGTTTTATTTTAGGAGAGAGTTGAAAATTGGTAGTTTCATCATTGTCATGTAATAAAAAGTTCCAAGCTCATGCTGCAAATTGCACTTAAGTTCTTGAATGGTAAGGTATAACATGGGTTCCGAAATAGGTGCCTAGGATCAACTTAAGGATAGTGTGTGACTGGTTGGATAATTGATTGATTGGTGTTATTATTGCTCTCATATGCCTCTTATATCTTCGACTGAATTCATAGACAGCTTACCTTCTTCCATTAAGAATTTTCCAATTTTGTTATTACAACTTGAGCTATGCATTTTTTGCTTGCTTATAAAAAAGGATATAAGTGAAATTTATGAAAGTTAGAATAACAATTTGTTGTCATTTTTCTTTATTAAATGAAGATAGAAAAAAAATTGTTATATATTATTTAGATTTTCATAGACATGTGTTAGTATATGAGTTTGTTTAATTTTATATTTCTGTCTAATTTATTGGTCCCTATGATGTAGTTTTCCTTTGTTTTTGTGATTTTTATTGGCTTTACATACATAAGTGCTGTTTGTATGCCTGTTAATCAAATGGTTTGATGAAAGTGATACATATAAGTGCAATTTATGAAAGTTAGAATAATAGTTTCTTATCATTTTTTTTTTTTATTAAATGAAGATAGAAGAAAATTTGTTAAATATTTTTGAGTTTTTCATAGGTACATGTTTGGAAATGAGTTTATTTAATTTTATATTTCTGTCTAATTTATTGGTCTTTGTGATGTTTCCAGCAAGATGGTTTTCCTTTTTGGTGATTTTTATTGGCTTTACTTACACTAAGTGATGTTTGTATTTTTGTTAATCAAATAGTTTGATGAAAGCAATAGACAATTTAAGTAGAATTTCATAGTGGGTTTGTGTGATTGTGTCTAAAATTGTAATTTTAAGACAAATTTGCTTGATTTTGATTGCTCGAATATATTTGTCCTAAAGTAAATGTATCACAACAATACTTTTGGGGTTATTGATATTGTTGGGTTCCTTAGAATAATGGTTAGAACTCTAAGCCATATGGTCGTGGTTGTAAGAAAATGTTTGCTCTTCTCTCTGCCCTCTACAACACTCTAATATGTAAAATTGGTTACACATTTTTAGATTGAATTTTGGCTTTAGGATGTTGATCGTAATGATAGAATTTTGTATAACCTTATACACATTCTTATGCAGTGACCAGATGACACTTCTTAAAGCTTTTAAAGGATAGAAGGATTTAAACCGTATTGAAAAGAATCGTGTCACCTTGCAAATGACAGAGGATATGAGAATGCAATTTGTAGATCTATTTAGCATTGGCTTTGTAAACAAATTGATGAATGCTAATGTAAGTTCTTTAAGATTTTCAAATTTTAAAGCATTTGATTTGTTGAAATCTTATAGTTACTAAAAACTTTCTCGTGCATCGCACGGATTAGCGACTAGTTTATATTCAATCCCCTTTCCCAACCATCCAATTTTTTTACTATTATTTTTTTTTTTAAATCTAATCAAACTTTTAACCCACCTAACTACAACTACAGGGGTGGTGTTTCAGCAAGTCGTTGTGCCCCTGAACTCATCTCTGTTACTGCTCCACGATCCAGTCCACTATTTGCTTTTCATTTCACCGTTTCTGCCGTCACTCTTTCGTGACAAAAAAAAAGTAACATGGCTGTCTCACCGGTGAAAGCCGCAATTCAGGAGCTGTTATACAGTTTGCTTTCAGTCAACTTCTTTCGAACAAATAAATTCAGAATTGGATTGCTAGAAGATTTAAGGATCGTGCTGCAGTATCTTACTGTGATGGTCGATGAAGCTGAGGAGAAGCAGAACAAAAACCCAGTTGTTAAATTGTGGCTGGACGAGCTTCAAGATGTTGTCTACCACACAGAGGATCTCGTGGATGAGATGTGCATTGAAAGTTTAAGACACAAGTTGGATGCTGAATCTCAGACCAAGTCATCCAGTCTGGAATGGAATATCAAGGTGATAAAAAAGATGAAGGAGTTGCTTGACAGGTTAGAATTCTTTATAGAGCAAGGAGAGTTTGAAGGGATTAGGAATAATATCTGATCCACAAAAGCAATTTAGCATGCCTATAACTTCATTTTTTTGGGTAGATGATCATGAAGTGTTTTGTAGAGATGCTGATAAAGATGCTATTATTAGTCTTTTGCTGTCTGATGATGTAAAGAGTGAACACTTGTCTGTGATTCCGATCGTGGGCGAGGTTGGGGTTGGTAAGTCCACTCTTGCTCGGCTCGTTTACAATGATTGCAGAGTAAGTCAACGTTTTGAGATCGAGGCTTGGTACCCCGTTAATCATAAGATGACAAAGGCAATTTCTGAGTTGTTTAGTTTGCAGTCTTCGCAAGAGAGCCTTAAGGGAAAGAAATTTCATTTTGTTTTGGATGATGTGGGGAGTTTTAACTATGCAGACTGGAAATCCATACAATCTACTTTGACTGGTGTGGCAAATGGAAGTTGTGTTATTGTAACTACACGCGATTCAGAAGTTACATCCAAGATTAGCATTGTATGTACTTACAATATAGAGTCACTGTCAAATGAAGAAAGTTGGTTGATGTTCACAAAATTTGCTTTAGGAGACCAAATTCCTAGTTCATATCCCGAAGTAGAAACCAATGGCAGACAAATTGTGCAGGATTTTTTGGGCCTGCCATTTGCAGTAAAAGCACTTGGGCTTCTCTTGCGCTCTAAGCCACAAGTTGAGGAGTGGAGAGTTGTATTGGACCGCCTAAAGCATTTTTCTTTACCTACAGGAATGGTGGAGATGGAATTGAATTAAGAAAGCGCTATGATGAACTTCCTGCACAGTTAAAGTGATGCTTTGCATATTGTTCAATATTACCCAAGGGTTATGAATTTGAGAAAGAGAAGTTGGTTCTTTTATGGTTGGCAGAAGGTCTTTTGCAAAATCGTGGAAAGGAAGATGATGGTATCAAGTGCTTTGATGAATTGTTATCGGAGTCTTTTTTTCAACAATCAAGTGCCAATAATTCACGTTTTCTGATGCATGATATTGTGGATGATTTGGCTGCTCATCTGTCTTGGAAACATATTTTCAGATTGGAGGATAATAATTTGTCTCATCTCTGTAGAGGCAAATATGATTCCTCAGTGATATTTAAAAGTATTGATAAAGCCAAGTTTTTAAGGACATTCTTGCCATTAGATCATGAATCATGTCGTTTAAGTAGTAATGAACTGCAGAATATGTTGTGCAAACTGCAATTCCTGCGTGTGCTTTCTTTATCTCATTATAATATCACTGAGCTACCTGCTTCAATAGGCAATTTGAAACATTTACGGTACATTGATCTCTCTCACACTGGAATTAAGTGGTTACCTGAATCAGTTTGTGCTCTATGCAATTTACAAACATTCATATTGTCGAACTGTCATTCTCTGACCAAATTGCCAGAAAACATGTGGAGGCTTGTTAACTTGTTTCATCTTGATATTAGTGGAACTGACATAAATGAGATGCCAAAAAACTTGAGTAGATTGAAAAAACTTCAAACACTGCCTTACTTTGTTGTGGGCAAAAGAAGTGGCTCGATGCTTAAAGAGTTGGGGGGTCTTCGGGATCTTCATGGAACGCTTCACATTTCAAAGTTGCAGAATGTAGTCTCTGAAAATGATCCAGCTGGCGCCCGTTTGTTTACCAAGAAATACCTTGATGAGCTAGTGTTGGAATGGAGTAACAGTACTGTTGGTCAGAAAAATGTGCTTGAAGCGCTACAGCCTAATAGTAAACTGAAGAAGCTCAGCATTAATTTTTTCTGCGATACAAGATTTCCAAATTGGGTGGGGCATATGTTATTCTCTGGCATGGTTTCCCTACGTCTTAGCAACTGCAACAATTGCTCATCCTTGCCACCACTTGGACAGCTACCATCTCTTGAAGTCCTTATTATTGAATGGATGGATGCAATGAAAAGTGTGGGTCCTGAATTCTATGAGATGGATAAGCCATTTAAGTCTTTGAAGACAATATCATTTGAGGGGATGTCGGAATGGGAAGGATGGGTTTCATTTGAAGTTGGAGGTGGAGAATTCCCTAGCTTAATTGAGCTTTGTATAAGGAGATGCCCCAAGCTGAAGGGAAACTTACCCAAGCAACTTCCTTCTGTAGCAAAAGTTGAGATTTCTGAATCTCAGGAGCTTGTGACTGCAATTATGACAGAGGCATCATTACACAAAAAGGACTTTACATTATCAGGACAAGGTTCTGTTCATAAGTGAAGATAAAGTTGCCTCATTCTTGGAGCAAATGACTGTCTTTACACATAAAGGTGCCACAGACTCCTCATTGCCTATAACTAAAGGTGCCACAGACTCCTCATTGCCCATGATTACTCCAAATATTAGGGATGAAGTTGATGTTCCAACCAAAAACTGGTCAAACCAAGGTAGACAGCAAGACCTCTTATCTTTTAATAAAAGCGTAAAAGTTTCTGGAATATCACAACTGATGGGAGTTACAGGGTTAGATAGCCTCAAAATTGAATGATGCGATGCTCTGGAGTTCATACCTGTAGAAGTGATGACCAGAAACCCTTTTCTCCAACATTTATATATCATTAATTGCTGTTCTCTCAAGTCCTTTACTGGGGGCCATTCACTCACTGCCTTGAAAATGCTTTATATCCTAATATCCAGAACTGCAAGAAATTAGAGTTCCACCTAGTGCAAAGAGCACACACCAGTTTTTACTTCTTGAACATTTGTGCGTAGGGAGTAGTTGTGATTCCTGATGTTCCTCCCATTAGACTTCTTTCTGGAGCTTAGATTTCTTTCTATCTGGGATTGTGTAAATCTGCAATCCCTTTCAATGCCAGAGGGAATTGAGAAAGATCTCACATATCTTGAGGCCTTGGAGATCAAGGATTATCCTAATCTGGTATCCTTTCCAAAAGGAGGATTGCGTGCCCCCAACCTGACAACCATTTGGTTCTCCAATTACAAGAATCTCAAGGAACTACCTGATTAGTTCCACTCCCTCAACTCTCTCCATTCAATGTTTATAAATAATTGCCCGCAACTTGTATCACTTTCAGGTGGGGGTTTGCCTTCCAAACTAAGCGTACTCTGTATCACTTTTTGTGACAAACTCGTGCTTGGGAGGGAGTGGGGGTTGCATAGGCTTGACTGTCTTAGTCGGTTAGAGCTTGAAGGTGGATGTGAAAACATAGTGTCATTTCCAGAGGAGGAGCTACTGCCTAGCAATCTCAATTCTCTCCGCATCAGCAAACTTCTGAATCATGAATATCTGAACTACAAGGGGCTTCAACACCTTACTGCCCTTAAAACACTGGAAATTAGCTACTGTAACAAACTCAAGTCCTTGCCAGAAGAGGGACTTCCATCCTCCCTGTCTTTTCTCTGCATCAATGAATGCTCTTTGCTGAAACCAAAGCTTCAAAATAAGAGGAAAAGATTTGTCTCTTTCATAGAGGCTGATGAGGAAGTAATCTCATGAGCAAGTCTAGAAGAGCCCTTGTTTGAAGCAATGAAAATGCAATTCAGAGAGGTACGTTTTCTGCATGTAGACCAATAACAATTTGACCTGCTAGATCTCAATTCAATTTATTTTACAATGTAAAACAAGTAATGCACTTGACTTACTAATATATATATATATATATATATATATATTTTTTTTTTTCCATTTTTCATTATCTGGGCCAACTTTGAAGACTTCTTGTGCCACCAGCAATTGCTCAAGTTTCTACATGTGTTCTTCTGCAGTTATTCATTTTTGCCTCCTACTTCATGTTTTTGGTGCGTATATTCTGCCTTTGTGATCAATCAATAGTATCAGTAGTTTTTGTGGGCTCCCATTTCCATTTTGTTGAAGAATTTAGCATTGCTTCTAGGGATTGAGAGGCTTCTGATCAAAGTGTTCTTCTTATATGAGGGAGTTATATGGTTAGAAGAAGGCTCTTCAAAGAGTGTGGATTGGATTTCCTTGAAAAAATATTTTGTGTATTTTGGGTTTAATGTATATAACTTATATGTGGCTTGAGTCTTTTTTATTTTTATTTTTATTTTTTGTGTGTGAGTCATTGTATGTAATGAGGTCTTGGAATTGGAACTTGAGCTCTTCATGATTTTTTTTTTTTTTTGGGGAGATTTAGAGTCAAAGGTAGTTGTGATCACATATAAGTTGATTTGAGCTTGAGGGTTTGTGTCTGTTTTATAAGAGCGGGTTGAGTGTTTGTAAATCATATTTATAATAGTGGATATCAACATGTCTAAGTCCAGTAAATTCTGTTGGGTTTATCTACTTCCCAAAAGAAAAGTAGTTTGAGCTCATCACTTCAGCTCTCATACAGTCATACTCAAGCATATATGGTAGAGTAGATTAACATCCTAATTTCACTTTGTGTGAAGGTTCAGCTGGTTTCCTTAATTCCTTCTAATAAATATCTTTTGAAGTGGGTATTATGTTCTCTAAGCCGCAAACTGCAGGTTCTGTTGCTCTTCTGTAAGACGTTATTGTTTCAGTTCTCAAATTTGTTGAAGCTGACATATTGAATAGATTGTTAGCTTGTTCAGTGGCAAGCATGTGTAAAAATGTTAAGAAAGTCCAAGTCCATGAAGTTGATGCCGACATGCCAATCTCAGAAGTTGTGAAAAATTTTGTATTACTAGACTTGATTTTGTTTTAGCCAGTGTATTTGGATGAGTATACTAAGCCTGACTCTATAGCCTTTCTTAGCATCCAGAGGCTCTTAGATCTTCAATCCATATCTGACAACTGAGGGGCTATGAAATCTTACCTTACAAGAAACATAAGACTATTGGGAGTCTGTTAAAACACCAATCTTTGCCCAAACTGGGGCAGCCAGCTTTACATTCCAGCCTATTTGGTATTATCCATGTCTAAAACTGGAGTGTGAACAAGATTTGGAACATCCCCTTTGCGGATTTGCAAATGCAATTCCAGTTTGAGCAATTAGTTGTATATCTTCTATCAAATAGTGGTACCGCTTTGTCTCTGAAGGTTCTGTTACCTTGTTTCTAGTCATATGTTTGGACAAGCCATGCCAGTATTACATGTTAACTGGTCACCACATATATGGTGCTAGCATGTGAATTTCCAATTTCAGTTCTATCAAGTAAATTTTTGCTGCTTGAAAGCATTAAGAATTATATCATTAGCCAAAAACAATAAAAATGGACCTGGGATGCACAGATATAACACCCCCTTCCTCTTACACATCATGTTTGAATTTGGAGATTTGACAAGCTGCGGCTTACTCTTCTGTACATCTTTTGTACCCAATCAATTCCAAATTTTGAATTTCCACTAAAAAAAAGTATCTACTTTGATTCTTTCAAGATTCAACTCCAAATTTATTTCAATAGTTGTGATCTAGAGTAGGATGATTAGACTATCTTCTATGTGAAAATAGATCATGAGTACATGTATGAGTAAGACACAACAATATGCAATTTTTGAAAAATTATGACACAATTCCATATTAATTCATTATTAGTTATTAATTATGTATATTTATAAATATTGTTAAGCATTTATTTGTTCATATACTATTAAACATATATCAATTTAAGAGTTATAATAGATGATAAAATGAATTCATAACTAATAAATTATGTTTAGAAATTAGAATACAAACCACAAATAAGATCCAAAAGAGTAAATAATAAATAACTAGATAAGTGTTCAAAATTGATACTAAAAAGAAATAAAAGATAATTGTCCCAAATTAAAAGGACCATGCATCAAGCTCAATATTCTAGTGTGCAAAAATAACATATGAACAATATCTCCATACAGTTATTGAGGTACATTTATCAATACACCAATTTTTTTAGCTACTCTCTCATGGTGGCTTTACATAGAATTCAGGATGCTCATATGAAACCATTTGAGCTCAACTGGGCTCAATCCCATTCACCACAACTAGGTTTAAGTAAGGGCTTTTTAAGTGGGCCTCAACGATGCTGTTTAAGGGTACTGAGTGTATAATTGGGCCGTGAGCTCAAAACAAGAATTTTTTAAAAAAATTGACTGGGTATAGGCCCAATTGCGAAAGAAAGCACATGTAGAGCTTATGGGCAAGTTTGAAATCCATCTGGCCCGGTCTAAAGTTGGAACACACAAAGTTGCTGGAGAAAGCCAGCCATAGGCCCATAATCCGTAGATCTAGATAGCCCAGAAGTAAGATCCAAGTCAGGCCCAGATTAGATCTAGCCCAGCTGAGGTTCCTCTATTCAATTTCTATATATCTATCTATTACCTATGTTTGTTGTTGTTGATAAATTGATTAAATTCCTTTTTTTTATGCACTTCTTGATGAATTATGGTGTATTGGTTTGATGAGGGAATAAAAAATGTTTTGGGAAAATGTTTTTTTTAACCGGTCTTTGTTTGAGATGTAAGAGGGGATGTAATTATATTTTTAATTTTTACCACTAAAGAGTTGTGTGGCTGGAAAGCTGTGTGTGAGTATTAATCATAAGATTTGTGAAACGTTTTAGTCCTTAAAACAATCTTAAGCTGAAAGTCTATGTCATGAATTTTCAAAAATGTATTTGACTACTTAGTAATTGCGCTTGGGGGTAAAGAAAAAAAAAAAACGAGTGGAGAGAGATAAGGAGCATAGAAATTAGTGAAGTGAGAGAGGAAGAAAGAGATGGTAGAATTAGGATTGTGCGTGGGTGGGGTGGGTTAGGTTTGGCATGTTTTACAACTCATTTCAACTTAAATTCATACATCTTTGACCCAATTGAATCTATAAAAACCAACCAACTGAATCCGTGGGAATTGGTTGGGTTAGGTTGGATCCTCTGGATGAAATTATCTTGTATAATTAGTAAAGTATGCATATTTTCCATATATTACATATACGTACTCGTTTATTGTAGAAGACAAGAATGCTATGAAAAATAAAAAATAAATGTTTTCTATAATTAAATGAATTTAAAATGTATTAATTGTATTTGAAAGATACAATTATAAAATAAAAATTAGATATATATTGATAATGTTAACACAAATAAAAAGTAGAAATAATCCATTTAAAGAAAAATATTATGAAAAAGTCAAAAACTTTGAAATGAAAATAATTTGAACCATTTTGAAATTTTATATATTTCTAAATAGTAATAACTTTATATAAATTAATTAAGAGATACATTTATGAAAATAATCACAAATAAATCATCTAAGACTTTGTATTTGATGATTTCTTTCCTTGCTATTGCATTTATTTTTCCTGAAAAACCAAAATGCCAAATTATTTATTAAAAAATTTTCAAATTTAAATATAGAAGTGATTTTGAGCACAAAAAAAATAAATAAAATAAAATAAAAAATAATCTAAGGTTTGAACCTCAAATTTCTTATTCAATAACTAAAGATTTCTTGTTGAACTAATTGGGTCATGTACTTAAACAATTTAACTAATGACTCGAATCGATTTAGAATTGTGTCATTGGTTCATCGGCCTAACTAGTCAGTGGTCTCAGTTTTATAATTCTATTTAGAAAAAGTCTAGAGACATACAAAATTTATCAAATAATTTTATACGTACTAATATGGCAGATTAATAGTGGTATGTAAAAAAATTATGTGAGTAGTGGATCTAGATAAGCACTAGTAAAAGCTTACAAACTCAATTGGTATGGAAAAAAAATTGTCAATTTGTGTGTGTGTAACATTACTCTTCTACTTATGTTGGACTTTATTTATTTATTTTTTTTTTTATGTGTACTTATATTGGACTTCTTGTAAATATTAAAGCAAGCCATAAAATAGAATTCCCTATCTTTCAAGGAAAGAAAGGCATTCAGTGGAATGGGAGTTTGTAAAGAGTGTCATGGAAAAATTAGGCTTTGACAGAAAATGGGTAAATCTCATTATGCAGTGCATTTCCTCAGTTTCTTACTCGTTGATCATTAATGGTAAGGCATTCAGAAACATCACTCCCACTAGAGGCCTCAGACAAGGAGACCCGCTCTCTCCTGGGCTATTTCTCTTTTGTGTCAAGGGCCTCTCTGCTCTTATCCATCAAGCAGTAAGAAACCAATCACTTAATGGCTTATCCATATGTTGGGGCTGCCCTACAATCACTCACCTTTTCTTTGTAGACGATAGTCTGCTCTTTTGCAAGGCCAATACTTCTGAATGCATGGAGCTAATCAACATCCTTAATGCCTATGAAAAGGCCTTAGGTTAGAAGATCAATGCGAATAAATCATCGGTCTTTTTGAAACCCCCTTGAGATTAAGGAAGAAATCTTGTGTATTCTTGGCCCTATGCAAGACACTAGGCATAAGAAATACCTCGGTCTCCCATCCTTAATAAGGAAATCAAAAACTCAGGTCTTTGTGGAAATTAAAGAGAGAGTGGGGAAGAAGCTGGCTAGTTGGAAAGGGAAGATGCTTTCCATTAGGGGTAGAGAAATTCTCATTAAAGCCGTTGCATAAGCTGTTCCAACATACACTATGAGTTGATTCCAATTGCCTAAAATGTTGTGTGATGTTCTTGAATGGATGATGAGAAATTTTTGGTGGGGTCAAAGGAATCAAGAAAAAAAATTGGCTTGGGTGAGTTGGAAAAAATGTGCAAATCCAAGCTCTTTTGGGGTATGAGATTCCAAAATCTTCAAGCCTTCAACTTAGCCTTATTAGCCAAGCAAGGGTGGCAGATCCTCTCGAACCCCAACTCCCTAGTGGCAAGGGTCTATAAAGCAAAGTATTTTCCCCACGACGATGTCCTAAACTCTAAAAAAGGCAGCAATCCAAGTTATGCACGGAGGAGCATTCATAATAGCTTGGATATTATTAGGAAAGACACTCGGTGGAGGGTAGGAAATGGCAAAAGGATCCAAATTTGGAAGGATAGGTCACTACCATCACTGACCACCCGCAAGGTTATTCCCCCCCCCCCCCCCCCTGAAACCTTTTGACAACTTCCTAATGGTGTCCTCACTCATTGATGAAGACACCAAATGGTGGAAACAGAACTGGTGAAGTCCTTGTTCCTCCCATTTGAAGCCACCACCATCCTTAGAATCCCTATCAGTTTTAGCCTTCCGGAGGATAGCCTAATCTGGATGGGGAACAAAAATGGTTTGTTTACGGTAAAAAGTGCTTATTATATCGCTACTAAGATGATTGAACAAGGTAAACAAGAGGAAGACTTTCTGACAGCTCGGCCTTACCACTTTGGAGGAAAATATGGCAGCTCAAAGTCTCTCCTAAGGTCAAGATTTTTGCCTGGCATGCCTGTATGAATGGTCTTCCCACCATGTATAATCTCTGTTGCAGAGGTTTGAGCTCAGCTAATTTTTGTTCTTTGTGTGACAAATGTATGGAAACTACTACGCACGCTCTTATATATTGTGCACATGCTAGGAATACTTGGGTTTTGTGGCAGGACTGCCCGTTAGATGTTGTTGCTATAAAATTGGACATTTTAGACATTGCAGGTTAGCTTTTTGAGAAAGGAACCTCTAGGGACCTTGGCATCTTCTTCATGACTGCTTGGTCCATTTGGGATAATAGGAACCAAGCCATTCACAATGATGCAGGTATTAACCCGATGCAAGTGTGGGAATCTACTAGAAGAGCTTTACTAGACTTCAATAATGCCTACACTGTGCCATCCTAACACCTCCTGCTCCCCAACATAAATGGATAGCCATTCCCCTAGGTTTCCTTAAGGTTAATGTCGATGGAGCAACCTCAACAAATGGAGGGAACTCATGTATTGGTGTCACCATCAGAGATAGCACAGGTATTCCAATTAGAGCTCTAAGCAAGCCCCTCTCATCGAACTTCTCTGCCGAGGTGACTAAAGCCTATGCCCTTCTCCAAGGAGCCCTCTTTGCATTAGAAATGCAGATCCCGTGCACCATTTTTGAGTCAGATGCTCTATCGATAATCCAAGCCCTTTCCTCAGATTGCATAGGTGGTGAGATTGGACACATCCTTCATGACATCAAGTCTACTTTGCACTCTTTCTCTTGCTATTCATTCAAGCACTTGAAAAGGGATGGCAATAGAGCAGCACATGTGTTAGCCAGGGAAGCTAAGTTCTTGGGTCTAACTCAAATTTGGAAGGGTGTCCCCCCACCCCCCCCCCCTGCCCCTCCCATCCAGCAGATTATTAGGGATGATATGATGTAATTTTATCTTGGTGTAATTTTCTGTTTCCCTTGCTCTGTTTTATTTCAATTTCAAGTTGGAATGATACACTTTCAAGTTTCCCATCAAAAAAAGAAAAGAAAAGAAAGAGCTGAGGACCTCTTAAGACATATATGGAAATGTAGAGAAGGCTATTTAGTTTATAAGTGGGATAAGGGAACAAAATTGATAAGAAAATTTAATAGGCGTTATTTAACATTTTTCCATCTCAAAATTCTAGGCTTTCAAAGCTACATATATATATATATATATATATTTTTTAAATTTTATTTGGAGGGTAGAAAGCAATTAACTTCAGATAAACACATCTCTTCTTCTTCTTTTTTCAAGGAATGAGTCACACAAATGGTTAATTAGTGCACCAGTTTTGAGCTATTCTACAAATGTTTGGACTTGAGCTGGCTAACCAAGTTGAACAAGAAAATAGTATAACTATTGTTAAAATTCTTTAACTTAAGGAAACCATAGACATTACAACAAAGAAAGCAAAATAGATTATTCATTATTGTCCATTTGAAACAATTTTTAATGTTACCTCTAGCACCAAGTATATTTACCCTATATCGCTATAATTTCTATGATAAAGTAGTTTGATTCTTCTACGTTGGTTACTGCCTACGCAACATAATGAGGCAAAAATGATCGATTCAAAATATCATATATCACTTCTAAAATAATTTCATCTAACATAGAAAATGCAACAAGAAGTTTCTCCCCCCCAAAAAAAAAGCAACAACAACTAATAATCACAATACCAAAAAAACATATATTAGAACACTCAGAATTATAAGGTGAAATCATAGTAACCCAAACATGCTTCTTAGCAATACACTTGACATTTGAGACCCTAGTTAAAACTTTATTTTATAGATAACAACCTTGTTGAAGTTAGTGACAATATGTCTGGAATTTCTGTAGTTCTATAGGGGATAACAATGAGAAACAATAGCACCTACCTACCATTCTTGACTCATGAAATTGACAATAAGACTTGCCTCATCACCGTTGCCTAGGCTGTGAATTGTGATGTTGCTCAACTGGGCTCAATACCATTCACAGCTAGGGCTGTCCAAGGGTCGGGCCAGGTCGGTTTTTTACCCAACCCAGACTCGACCCGCCAGCGTCGGGTGGGGGGCAGAGTTACCCGAAACCAACTGCCGAAAAAATCAATCGATTGATGGTTAGAGTTGGTCAGGCTGGGTCGGTTGTCGGAATTAAAAAAGGAATCGAAATCTATAAAAAAAAAATAATAATAAAATATAAATTTAAAAAATTAAAAAATTAAAAATTTAAGGGGAAAAAAAAAAAAAAGCAACGTTGGAATCTGGAATTTTCGTCGGAAACTGGATTTTTTTTTTCTTGAAATCTGCCTTTTTTTCGCTAGAAATTGCTGGAATTTGGCTGGATCTGGCTAAATCCCACAAGATCTAGCCGGATTTGGCTTGAGATCTCGCTGGATCTGGCTTATTTTTGCAGGATTTGGCCAGATTTTTTTGTAGCTCTGGTTGGGTTCGGGTTGCTCAGGTTTTGGAGATGCAAACTCGCCACTCGACCCGCTGATGCTGGTTTTTGAGAACGAAAACTCGTCGCCGACTGACTGGACCTTCGGTTTGGGGTGGAATCGGGTCGGCGTCGAGCGGTTTGACAAGGTTGTCAGGCTCCGGTCGGGTTTGGACAGACCTATTCACAACAATCAGGTTTAAAAGGGCTTTTTAAGTGGGCCTCAATGATGCTCTTTAACGGTGCTAAATGCATAATTGCACTGTGAGCTCAAAAACATAAATTTGTTAAAAAAATTGACTGGGTATGGGCCCAATTGCGACAGAAAGCACATGTAGAGTAGTTAGAGTAGAGTTTATGTGCAAGTTTGAAACCCATGTGGCCTAGTCGAAAGTTGGAACGCACAAAGTTAGCGGAGAAAGTCAGCCATTAGCCTTAGAGCTAGCCAGCCTAGAAGCACGATCCAAGTTAGGCCCAGGTCAGATCTAGTCCAGCTTAGGTTCTTCTATTTAATTTCTATCATGTTTATCTAACTAAATGAAAGGTGGAGATTAAAATCCATTAACACTTGCCATTGTATATTTAAAACAACAGGAGATGTCTAGTTAAGAAAATACTGGAGGTATGCCAAACCTGTACACACTCAATTCTCTACGCTCAATATTTATAAATAATTGTCTAGAACTTGTATCACTTTTAGAAGCAAGTTTGCCTTCGAAACTTAGTTTGCTTAGTATCACTTTCTGCAACAAACTTATGCTTAATTGGGAAGGAATGGGATTTGCATGAGCTTGCTTGCATAGTTGCATGTTTAAATCGATTGGAGATTGAAGGTGGATGTAAAAAATGTAGTGTCATTTCTATGCACCAGCAGACTTTTGAATCTCACTACAAGGGGCTTTAACACCTTACTTGTCTCAAGACATTGGAGATTAGCTGCTGTACAAACTCTAGTCATTGCCAGAATGGGGCTTTCCATCCTCCCTATTTTTTCTCTGCATCAAAGAGTGCTCTTTGTTGAAACCAAAACTCCAAAATAAGACAAGAAATGATTGGTTCAATATAGCTCACATCGCTCGCTTAGAAATTGATGAGGAAGGAATCTCATAGGCATGCAAGTCTTTTAGCGAGGTACCTTTTCTGCATGTAGATTAATGACAATTTGGATTGTTAGATGTCAATCGAATTTACTGTACGTTGTGAAATAAGTGATACAATTACTAATAATCTTTTCTTTTTATCGTGCATAATCTTGGGCTATTTTGAAGATTCATTAGGCCAACAGCAATTGCTCAAGTTTCTTCGTAAGTTCATGTGCAATTATTCATGTTCCTTTGTTTTGAGATCAATCAATATTACATTGTTGCAGGCTTCCAACTCTAAATTTCTGAACAAGTTTGAAGAATTTATCACTGTTTCTAAGGATTAAGTGCCTTCAGATCAAAGCGGTATTCTTATATGGGGGAAATTATATGGTTAGAAGGAGGCCAACAATGTGGGGTGGATTTCTTGAAGAACTAGTTTGTGGTATATCTTGGAATGGAAAGATGCACATGTATATAAGTGTTTTTTTTTTTTTTTTTTCATCTTATGCTGAAACAAACACAGAAAAATTATTGTCACATTTATACTCTACATAAAAAAGGACAATTGAGGTGCTTGTGTTTGGCTAAACACTACAAAAATGATTAAATGACATAAGTCATGTGTGTTGCATTTTGTTTTTGCTCTTTCTGAGGGTTGTTTTGTCTTTTTGTTCACATTTTTGTCTTATCCACCGCACTTACTTTGATAAACACAAAAGTTCAAAGATAAGAATTGTGGTCTCTAATTACTCCCATAGATATGAGGAGAGAGAATGGATAGAGACAAGAGACAGGGAGAACGAGACAAATACATAAAGATGGAGAAAGTCTAGGAAGAAGAAGAATAGTATCAACCCATATTTCCTCCTCCATTGAGAAGCCCACTCACTCACTCACTCACTCAGTACCCATTTTAGCAACCTCTCTTGACCAGTCACCACTCTCAATTGTTTGTCTCTTGCCTTCAAGCAACTCTAATTTATTTTGGCATTGAACGTTTTTTTTAATTATTATTATAAATTTCCTTCATGCATGTGCAATTATTGGTTGGATTTGTATGGATAATACTGCTATATATTGGGTTTTGTAGTTGATGGATTAGCTCCTGAATTAGATTTATTGTTTGGAATTCTAGTTCTTTAGTGCAAACAATATGTCCTTTCAGCCACATCTCTATATCCTTTCTAAGGTAAAAAGCCTAAATATATTGTGTCTCCTATTGTGGACTGTCTTGGGGCTTTTTATTTTTATTTTTATTTTTTTAATATCAGTTTAATTTATTTCATAAAATGTAATTATTTGGATAATTAGGAAATAATAATCACCCATATTGTTTGTTATGTTGTAGTTTCTTCAATATTTGGATGCAATCAAATTGGAGTAATTTCAAGTTCTTAGGAAGTAAGAAAATACCTTTGAATATTGGATATCAAATATTTAATGATTGCTATGAAAGATATCTTTTTAGTGGTAGGTTTGGTTTAGAGATTATAAAATCAGAATTAACACTTTTTATGACTATGTTGTTAAACAAATTTTATATTTGACAGTATAATGAGTTGTTGTGTAATGACAATATATCTAACAGAGGGATTTTGTATTTTATACAGAGATGAAAAATTTTAGAGATAGGGTTTGCATCGGCTCTTAATTCAAGCAACCACACTTCCTTTTTTGCTCAAAAATTACATTGGATCATTGATTTTTAGTTTATTTTATTTGATTAGTTGCCGGCAAATTGAATATAGAGAAGAGAAAATGTTTGATATTTGTAACTTATTTGGGGCATTTTTTTCGTGATATAAAGTTTCATTGCTATTAAGGTGTTGTCGTATTGATTCTCAATCTATGTACTTTGTTGCTGTTGCTTTAGGTTTTAAAGAAAACATCCTATGCTTTCCGAATTCCATAGTCCAGGTGATTCTTGTTTCCGTTTCCGTACATTGATTTTTTTATTTTATTTTTTGGTTCTCTTTGAATATATTTCAATATTTGTGGCATTATAAGTCTATGTATCTTTTTCAACAACTTGTTGGGTATTGAAAGTTGAAACATCTATAGAGATTAACATTACTATTTGGGTACTTATTCTTAGGGGCTAACATTCTCTATACTCTATTGTAGGGTATTGATATCAGTCCATTTCCTCTATCCCTTTTTTTGCCTTGTTTCCCAACAGACCCTAAAATTCAATGAAATCCTATGCTTAATAATTACCCTGGATAGTTAATCTTCAAGCTCTTTAGTGGATTCTAATCTGTGAATGGTTCTATGGTGATAGAAACTTTTTTTTTTTTTTTAATTTTTTTGAGAAACAAGGTGATAGAAACTTAGTTAGAATGTGATAAGAGAGTCTTGATACCTAGAATTCCATTAAAACATCCGATAATGCGAAATATCCTTACCCATTTAAAATATCTCAATTTCCTCTTGTCTAAACTTTGCTATGAGTATATGACCATAAAAAAGGTTGAAGGCCAAACATTAAATTTGTCAGTATCTATCTTCCGCAATCAGTATTTTCACATGGAAAATTATATTTTGCTCTTTCTAGAGCAAAAAAACAACAAACTTTGTAAAGGTACTCATTAGGTCAACCTCTTGTGAAGACTCAAATGATGGATGCACTAAAAATGTTGTTTATCAAGAAGTGTTAAAACTGGCAAAACTGTATTAATAATTGGAGATTTGATTATGGAGGTTTGGCTTTAGCATTGGATTTGATTGGTAAATTATGATATTTTTATAGTTCTTTTCAATCTATTATGCATGGTGTATATTTGTTCATTTCATCATGCATATCAATTTCTATGACTTTGAAGTTTAATCTAATTTTAATATTTAATCTGGCTTTAGGGTGAGATTAAAGCTACAAGTTCAAAAGAAATACATTCTATATTCTTTAGGTCCTATTTCATTTTTGTAAGTTCATTTTTCATAATGTTGTGTAATAATACATGCTTTCACTTAAGCACTTATATATTTTTGTTCAATTTACCTGACATTTATTTATGTTTTATTCACAATCTTATTCCTGTTGCTTATCTTTTCTTTAGAATCTAAGATGACTTTACTTTTACAGACCAACAAAAAGATTAGTAAAAACAAAGAAAACCGAGTTTACTCCTCTAGGCAAAGCTCAATATAATCCATTAATCGACACCACTCAAGCATCAATGATAGTATCCTTAGATTCAATTAAGCTTAGAGGTCTTGTATTTGCTCACTATTATATGTTGTAGGAAGTGTAGTTTTCTGGCTATCTTTGAAACATTGATCACTCATGCATATCACGCACACCAAGCTACTGTTGTATATAAATTATTAATGCTCATTCTAAATGATATAGAGGAATTAATTTTTAATTAAAAAATGATGTGAGAGAATCATAATATTATTTATTATTAATTATTAATATTCTCTAATAGTAATTTACACATGTGCTTCAAAACTAGTCTATATATATATATATATATATATATATAAAACCAAAGCCTCTGAAACTCTCACAATTTTCCACGTTAGCACAGTATTAAAAAAAAAAAAACATAAACCCACAAAAAAAAAAAAAAAAAAAAACTTTTTTAAACTATTAAAAAAAAAAAATCATAAACGCAAGGGGCTTTCTAAAACACCCAAAAAAAAACTTTTTTAAACTAAAAAAAAAAAACATAATAAACGCAAGGGGCTTTCTAAAACACCCAAAAAAAAAAAAAAAAAAAAATCATAAACGCAAGGGGTTTTCTAAAACCCAAACCCGATATATACACTCTGCCTTCTCCTCTTTGCCTCTTCCGTTCTCTCTGCCTTTCTGGTGCCGGCCTCCCACTCCTTTAGTGGCTGAAAGTTTTTGATCTTGAGACTTTACCATCAAACCAGATTCTCTCCGCAAACACTACCTGTAAGTTTTTTATTTTGTTCTATAATTTTAGCTGTTAAATATGATTTAGGGTTTCGTTTTTGGTTCTTTGCCTCTTCCGTTCTCTCTGCCTCTCTTAATTCTCAAACCCCTAAGCTATAGTCCACGGGTGCCAGCCTCCCACTCCTTTAGTGGCAGAAATTTTTTGATTTTGAGAATTTACCATTAGACCAGATTCTCTCCGCAAACATTATCGGTAAGTTTTTTTTTTTATTTTGTTCTATAATTTAGGGTTTCGTTTTTGGTTGTTAAATATGATTTAGGGTTTTGTTTGGGAGTCTTTTTTTTTTTGAATGATTAGCTTAGATTGATGGGTTTGGAGCCTGTAGTGGGTTTTATTAATTTCAATTATTGGCCGTGAGAAAATCCATCTGGGATTTTAGATTGAATTTTTATGTGTGTAGATTGAAACTTGCATCAAGTTTATGAGTTCAGGGGTTACTTAGTGTAATTAATAAGATTTATTTGGGCTGTTACTGGATGTTTTACTTAATGGTGAATTCCAGCTAAGCTTTTGGCTACAGGAATGAAGCCAAAATCTGGTGCTGAATTGAGTGAGCAAGATGCGGTAAGTCAGAGTTAGCAATTCTTTATTTCCCCCTTTGTTGTGTTTTGTGCAAGGAGTTTTGCACCCAAAAAAAGGTGATGGCTTGAATGAATAATACAAGTTAAGGTTTATATTATAATTGATGCTCATCTTGTGGGACAGTAATGATATTTCCTATCCTTTTATTAGACGAGCATCCTTGGGATGCTCTTGATGTTTTTGTGAGTCATTTGTTTGTGTTTGGATTTAATTTAAGTTTCTGGGTTATGGTCAAGCTTGGTTTTATGTTTAGTTTAATTATTATTTCATCTCAAGTTTACTATTGTTTTTATGACTTCTTTATCTAATTTTTATGGGTATGTAGAATAGTATTGTGAAAAATACATGCATACACACATGAATTGATATTAAATCTCTTTTTTAGATGAAAGAATGTTTATTAACCAATAAAATCCAGACAGGGTCAAATTTTGCTATCAAAATCCAAAAATAAGGAAGAAAAATATCATCTTGAAATTACTCATTTAAGACTAACTACAAGTAGATTTGTTTCAATGAAGGTTTAATCCATCAAATGCTGAATTTACTTTGAAATTGCCATATAACCTACCTATAATATCATTCATGTAATATGAAGCAAAGTTCTCTGAATCATGTACCTTAAAATCACTTTAGAATTTGCATAATATCATGAAAATTGGAGGAAAATAACGAAGCTAGAGTCTACTACATAATCCAATTCTCCCTACTTTATTAGTTCCATGTTACAATTCAAATCCAAAATAACTTGAAAATATTTAGAAGCCTATAATTGAACCTATTGAACTCAAATAATACCATATTCTCTCTGATTCATCAATTTAGAACCAAAAAAGAAAAAGAAAAAAAAATAATGGATTTGTCACAATTTGAGCTATTTTATGTTTTAGAGACTATATATGTCTTTACTTCGAACATAGTGAAATAATGGATTTGATAAACAATTCAATAAGGTGATTTGCATTATGATGGAAATGTGAAATTCTATGTTAAGTATAACTTTTCTTATGTTCTTTATATTTTCCCTACTTACATGTATTGTGGTTTGCTTCCAACAATTTTATTTTCTGATTGTAAATCATTAGAAAGCAGAATAAATGTGTTTCATTTATTTTCTCTTTTGTGTATTTTATTCACATATTTCAATTAGGTAGTCAAAAGTAATTTGCCTGGTAAAAAGTATTGTTCTTTAGTGCCAAATGTTTGTTTGAATTGGAAGCCTTAAGGAACAATTTTCATGAACAAGGAACTCTCATTTGTTTGGTATATTTTATGTTCAGCTGGCCTTTGGTGTTACTATCAGTTACATATGGCTTGGTCTTAATGAAAGATTATTTCAAGGCAAAGTAAGTGGGGTTTCTGTACTGCTATTTATCTCTGAGTTGAGGACTTCTTTCATTGTAATTTTGGATGGTTCTTGCTTCATGTTGAACGAAATTTCTTGAATTTAATGCAAACCTTGATGGGTATTGCTTAATGAAAAGTTATTTGTCTCATATATGTGGTCAACTGCAACTACCACACGGCCATTGCTTTTGCACATGGAGGGGTAAGTCCATCTGACTTCAATTTTATTTTATTTTTTTGTCTATCTTTTATAGCAAGGTTAGCAATCTGACACTGACCTAAAAAAAAAAATTGAAATAAATATGACTGTAGGCTTACTTTGTCTTAAAGATTATCCATTTGTCTTTTTAAGAAATTTCAATGAGTAATATAATATTTTTTTATAAATCCATTCCTATTCAAGAATTATAGGAGCTTTAAAGAAACAAACAGAGTATTTGCAAGTTATTACTGTTACCTTTATATTTTATTACTTTGGTAGTGTGCTTAGCATTTTGTATATCATTTTTTCAGGTATCATGGTGACATTGCTTCTTTTTTTGCTATTGTAACATTGTCATTTTGTAGAACGTTTAGAAGTCAACATGAATGATTATCGTTAGGTTCTGAATCAATAGTTCTGAATTTGTTGATGAAAGTTTTATTTGAGTGCTTTCAATTTGTCAATGGAATGTTTTTTAAGTAAAAAAAAATTTATATAAAGTATGATAGTCTATCATCCTAATATGATGCCACTCAATTTATTTGGTAGTTTAGACTTTAGAGCTCATTCATGATAAAAGTCTTTCTAATTATGATTGAGATTATGCTTCGACAAGTTTCCAATTATTTGAAGTATGTATAGTTTCACTCTCAAAGGTTCTTGCTTCATCGTATTCAACTCGACCTGTTTGTGTTTTGAAATTAACTTGAACTCTTATTAAAAGCTTGGTTTTGGATCTACTTTATGTGAAACACCATAAAGAAGTAAACTTTGACTTTTTAGTTTTAAATTGTAATTTTTAACTTCTGTGGTCAAACTAAGGAGGGTGAAGGAAAATTTTTCTAAAAAAAAGGAAAAAGGCTTATGGATTTTATGAGATGTATACGTGTTGATTGTGATTTTTATATTGTAGAATGATGAAAAGAACTGAAAAGGAAAAAAGGACTTTGTTTAAGATCCACTTGAAAAAGGGCAGAAGCCTAAAGGTTGCTTCTAATGTTGCTGCACTTGGATGATTCAAAAGCTATGTAGACATGTGCTTAGGCATTATATGTGATGTTTTGTTTGGCAAAATTTACATTTTTGAGGTTCTTTAATAAATGATTATTATTTTTTTTTTTTTGGAGTTATGTGGATATGTGTAATTGTTATTTATCTTAATTCTTACCTATCAAAAACATATCATCTATCCTGATACTGGAATATCAAGATGAAGGATTTGCACTTGATCCATTAAGACCAAATTCGAACATGCAAGTGATTTTGCTACCAATAAAAAGTTGGACGGTTTGTAACAAGCAATTGATTCTTTTACCAATTTTGTAGTCTAATTTACAAATGATTCTAATTGTAAAGCTTGACAATTTGTAACTTGCTTTGGATCCAATATATATATATATATATATATATATATATATATTTTGAGTTGATCTCATTTTTAGCAGCTTTCTCGTGTATCACACGGGTTAGCGACTAGTATTTTATAAAATGAAAACATTTTACTGAAAATGCTTTCAGCATTATGAAAACATTTTATAGCAACACAAACTAAGTGTTAGTGTTTATTTGCTAAGTGTGGGAGTGCTTGATGTGGGAAGCACAAGAAATTTTTTATTTTGAAGTGTAGGTTTATTGATCATTTGGATTTTATTTGGGCATATTAGTTAATTAGGATGGTATTTTTGTAATTCAATAAATGACTTTTTTTTTTTTTAATGAACCAATAAATGACTTTCTTATACTCTTGTGGAGACAAATTTGCATTATTACTTGTGTGTTTCTACACTTTCTTTTGAACAATTTTTCAATCGCTCTAGTAACTTAAGTTTGTTTAGGGGATCAAGAGACCATGTCCTTTGTAGGAGTAAACAGCCTCGCCGCCACAGTCACATCAAATCGCATCGAAAACCACCATGCTACATCAGCACAACTAGTCAAGTACAACCATCATGGCAACAATCTTTTTCCTTTTTTTTTTTTTTTTTGGAAATTGTTTGTGCAGGGACTGCTGGAACCCGAGTTGAAAGTCACTAGACTTGACCAGGTACCACTTGGGCCACCAGGCCCGGTGGTCCATCATGACAACAACCTGTCGTTAATGTCACACATGAACCAAGGCCACGTAGCCCACTTTAAGTAATTGGGTCACAAAAATATTGAAGACCCAAAAGGTTTGGCAGACCAACTTGTATGAACAGTGAGGTACTTCCCGACCGAACTTTAACAGTGTAAGGCCCAAGTTCTTAAAGTCCAATCAGCTTGTAAGCCCAGCAGCCAGTTTCATTTTTCTTTTTTTCTTTTTTTTTTTAGAATCCTCAATAGCCAATTTCAACGTCTATGAGTTAGGCCTAGTCACTGCAGCAACCAGCTTGTAGCCTAGGTCAGCAAGCCCAAGTTCTTGTTGCGATTTTTTTTTTTTTTTTTTTTTTGAAGATTTATTCTAGTAAACCATTGTAATAAGCAGGGATTTGGTTCCAAAGTAGAATAAATTTAGGGTCTAGATTTTGTCAACTAATTTAAAATTTAACTATGATTAAACTAAACTAGAATTAATGATTTCACAAAACCTATACCCTAGATTTATTTCATTTTGAATCATGGTCATTAAATACTAAATACACTCTCTCCATTCCCCTTGAAATAGAGATAATCCAAATCCATATTATAGGTATCTGTGCTTCACATTTAGGGGTGGCAATTCATGTTTGTGTATTTTGTTTGAGTTGCGTCAACTCATGAGTATCTGATTATATGTGTCAATACTAACTTGACATTTTTATTAAACGAGTTAAGATTTTCCAACCCTAACACGACCCATTTATTAAATGGGTTAGTTGTGTCAACCTATTTATCATATTTTATCAAAATGAAAAGAAAAAAATATTGAAAAACAAAAAAATAAATATTTTTAATATAAAATTTAGAACTAATGAGTAACTGCATCACAAACATGAATTAAACACTTTCAATGCGGTATGAACAAAAAGTCAAGCATGAGACAAACATTCTTGATTATTAAAGCAAGACTCATCTTTCTTTACACTATTCATGCATGGATGAGTGAAGCTTTCTTTTTAAACCATCAAGTTTATTACATAAATGTCTATTCCTTCTCTTATATTTTGCAATTAAGGAATTAGACTCACACAAGCCATTATGAAGCTCATGATTTCTATGCTCTAGACATTTCAGCATGTGTACGAACATTCTAGCATGTTCCTTAGACTTGAATAACTCGAAGAGCTCTTTTTAGGAGAATCTCCAAAGATGCTCATAGAGTCATTATCACAAACAAATGAGCCACAAATTATGTTGGCCTTTGCCATTACCATATCCATAGCAAAACAAGGGGTCTAGGATCATATTAGGATAATGAAATCCGAAAAGTGTACATGCTCTGATACCAATTGAAAGCTCGGATTTGTGCTAAAACATAAGAGCTTGTTCAGACCTCCAATTAAAAGTTATGGCTAGATAGTTTTTACTCTAACTTAAATTAAGTGCAAAATAAGAGTAAATAAGCGTAAAGAACCGATAACACTACTCTAAGTTATATTTGTCCATTATCAACAATAAAAGGAAAACTTAAGATTAGGGAAGAGAGATACAAATATAAGATAACACTTAGATGTGTTATCGAAGAGGAAACCGAAGGACTCGACGAAAAATCTCTCCGCGACCCTCCAAGTCGAAATCGATTTACTAGAGAATAAAGTTGGAGTAGACGAATAACAAAAGATCTTCTAAGCCTAGTCTACCCTATGTACTTGATCCCTCCAAGCTCTTGCTACCAACTGACTTTTCAGAACCTTGTCTTCTTTAACTTTTCGAATCCCGCAATTCAGTCTGATTGCATCTGCCAATGAATGACTCCTTCCAATACTTCCTAATAGCACCAAAGTCTCACTTTACACTCAAAATGAATGTTGTAAGTTTTTGAGCTAGCAACCTCTCAAGGATGTAGAGATGGAGAGGTAAGAGTTGAGGAAAACCACAAGGAAATTGTGTAGATGATTGTGGGTATAACAATCTCTAATTCTCAAGTGTATTTTATAGGGTTTTCTCTCTAAAAAACTCTTCTTCCAATTTGTGGGCAATAAAGGTATATATAGTGTGAGTAAAGACATGGTAAAGCAAAACATAACTTTTTACCAAATAGAGAGTTTTGTGAGTCTTTTGCGGGTTGGCCTTACCTGCGAGACACTCGCGAAACATCCAGCCTGGCACAACTCTTCATCTTCCAGTTATGTGCTCTGCACGTGGCTCTTTTCGCGAGTAAACTACTCGCGAGCCAGTTGCGAAATTCACCTGTTCATCCTTTGAAGCTTGAGTCTTCACCAATTTCTCACACTCATTTCATACAATTAATCCCACATACATACAGGGAAAATGATTGAAGAAATTACAATCAATTTTAGCACGGAATTAAAGCCAACACAACATAATTGGAAATCACAAATTTACAAAAATTGACTTAGGTATGGACCATATGGTGTCATTGGTTTGAACAATGTGGACAGTGGCAGAGGGAAGCGAGGCCAGTGATAGTCCCCCTACTGTAAGTGATTAATGCATCACTTTTTTTTTCTTTTTTCTTTTTTTCAATATACCTTATTTAACTCAATAAATTAAAATGTATTCAATGTCTATGTACCTAAAGCATATGTTTATATATATATTAAATTCTTCTTTATTTTTCAGAAATAAATTTTTTTATTTATTTAAAATTTTTCATTCAATGATTTAAAATTACGTATAGTCTGTTTTTAATTTCATTTTTAAAGATATGACAATTGCGGGTTTTTTGGTTAGGAGTAAGCGGTTTTTTAGTCCATTAGTGTAAAAAATGTAAAGAAAAAAATCTTTAATTTTTATTATTGTTATAATTTTTTTTTATATTGTCACGTATAAATTAGACATGTAAAGTGCCGTTAATTTTCTGATCCATATAATGTAAAAGATAATTGTTATAGTCTCTAACTGTATAGTCTCTAAAATTGTTGTAGTCTCTAACTGTATAATCTCTAAAATTATTTAACAAAAAATCTTGTTATAAAATGTTTAAAAGAGTATTAATTATGATCCATATGATTTAAAAGATAATTGGTAGCTTAAAACAAACTAGATGAAAAAATATTTATTTATTGAGTTATGTAATGTAACTCTATTTATTTTATGTAGTGAAAAAATAGCTTTCTATAAATCATATTACAGGTATTTTTCTGTATATATTATATAATTAATAGGTTATTATAATTCTGATTTAAATTTTTTTTGGCATATTTAACACTTGACTCGGATCAAAAAAAATAAAAATCTTACTTTGCCACTGATACTGAAGTGCCGAACGCGGGCATGGACTTTGTAAGTTGAAACCATTGCCCGTAAAATTTGGCCGTGGATTATGGGGGTGTAGTACAAGAAAGGGTCAAGACAATGGAGATTTTCTTGAAAAATGCGTGGCTCATATATCGCGATAGAGGCATGTCACACATGACCGCGTGAGGCAAGAAACTCGAAACCCGAAGCAAACGGCATGGTGGTACTAACGAAAAAGTATTTTTTATTCAATAATACCGTATTATTTGTATCAAAATTCAATAAATTAGTCGGAAATCCGTACAACGTACAGGAACTTATTATTTATAATAAACTAAAATAATTTTATAAAATTTTAAATTGATTATGAAACTATACTATCTTTTTGAGTTACAATTTGATGAATAAATCATTGCTTGAATATGCAACGGGTTGCAAAACATTTAGCTAACAAATTTAGATATTGCAAAAAACTAACTAAAAAATTCTAATGTTAAAACTTCCGAAAGGAATAAAAAAATCAGAAAATTCACTGGCATTGCCTAGAAATTATTGAAACAAAACAAAATATATATTACTACCAAATAGAGAAATATAAGAGAAAGAGAGGTTACCTTCAAAGAATTTAGATGGTCAGACTTTCAAAAGACAATAAAATTAAAAATCAAAAGATTCAAAACCTACAAATTATAGAAACAAATCAAAAAAATATAGTCATTATTGCAAGACAATTTCAGTAAGGATGGAAAGCTTATCCAATTCTTCCTAATTGATGAAAAATTTGGTTCAAACATTGTTAAACAATTTGAAGGTGCAAATAATATAGGCTTCCAACATAATTTTTTGTTAAATTTGATTGCAATAGTAAGTTTGTACTAAAATTATAAACTTTGACACTTTCAATGACGATAACTATTAAACCGGTACAGGAAATTAAAATTAAATTTGAACTCATAATGGAGATTAAATTATAAACTTACTATTGCAATCAAATTTAACAAAAGATTGGAATAATTAAAACAAAACAAAAAATTACCTCTCAAATTGTCCCCATAGTTTCAGAGTCCTTTAAATCCTATGCAGATTCAAAAATTGTCCAACAATAATGAAACGAATCAAAGGAGATCTAGCAATTCTAGGTAACATGATATGATCATTCTTTGTTGCTTAGCCGCCCAATAGGTAAATGTTTATTGTTGTTCAGTCACCAATTAAGCAATCCAATAAAAAATAGAGAAACAAAAGATACCACCTTTAAATTCGTTCTTCAAACGTTACACCAGCAAAATCATTAGAGAGAGAGAATTACAAAGAGACAGTGACAAAATTGGTGAATCTGCCAGGCAAAATATGATTTTGAATAGCAGATTACATCCTCTAATACATGCTTAGTTTTAGCCTTTGTGTGTTTTCTCAGGGTTTGAGAGAAGCGAATAAAAAAGGCTACGTGAGATGTTTTAGGGTTTGAGAGAAGCGGATGAGAGGGGAGTGAGATATTATATATATATATATATATATAAGAGAGACTCCTGTTAGGACTCTCTCACTATTTAGTTTAAAAAATTAAATTCTTTTTATAAATTAAAATGATGATGTGGAAATTTGGTTTAAAAAATTAAAATTTTTTATAAATTAAAATGATAATGTGGAAATTTGTGGGAGTTTTAGAGGTTTCGGTTTTATACATATATATATATATATATATATATATATATACAAAAAGAGACATGCTAACTAGGGGTGTCAATTTGGGTTAGCGTTTCGGGTTCGTGTCATGTCAAGGTAGGGGTATTCGACTAAATGGCTCAACCCTAACCCGACCCATTTAATAATCGTGTCATGATCCTTTAACCCTAACCCAACCTGTTAATAAAGCGGGTTGACCTGACCCAACCCATTTGACACACTTAATAAACAAGTCCTATTGGGTTGACATGAATATAACACAACTTATTTCAACCTACATAATATTAAATATAATATCCATCTAGAAATAATTTTTTTTTACATCCCAAAAAGCAGTACATACACTTCAAGTCTTCAACCCACATTCAAAATAATATAGTTCAACAAAAATATAACATTCATCTAGAAATAAGTTTTTTACACCCCAAAAGAAAGGCATACACTTCAACCCAAATTCAAAATAACAAAGTTTAACAAAAATAAAATAACATAGCTCAACAAAAATATAATATCCTTGGAACTCGCCAAATGCTAAGTATCAATATTGAAAAAATTTGAGCAAACAGTAGACTAATACTGACTATGACCACAATTACCATCCATAGATTCTTTGTTAATGTCCAAATTCATAACATCTTCCACAAGCTCATCTAATTTCATTTGTGCAAGTTCTATGCCAAAAAAAAAAAAAAAAGTATTAGTAGTTCTAGGGTCTGTAAAGTTTCAATTTTCAATTATATCCCTTGTAAATTTTTATAATTACTCACTTTTCTTTTTAAATTTAAAATATATGTTGGATATAAAAGGTATTTGACAAATTTAAAATAAAATAAATATTTATTTGTTATACGAGTTAAACGGGTTGTGTTAAATGGGTCATTTTGGGTTGACACAAATAAATTGGCGTGTCAAACGTATCTATTGCGGTTATGCGGGTTGACCCACTTATGACACTTTTTTTATCGTGTCGCTTTCGGGTTAACCCGTTTATGACCCAAACCCATTAAGGCCCAACCCTAACCCGAAAAAACCCGTGTTGGGTTCATGTCGTGTTCGCGGGTTGGATCGAACATTGACACCCCTAATGCTAACGAGTACCCTTAGAGTATTGGTTAACAATCCAGTTAAAGAAAATTTTTATGGGAAAAGAAAAAAAAGCAATTAATGTTTTTATGGGAAAAGAAAAAAAAGCAATTAATGTTTTGATAGCTTTTTTCATTCCCCATAAAAGTAATGTCAAAACTTTCCTAAAATGGATTGTTAACCAATGCCCTAAGGGCACTCATTAGCATTTCCCATACAAAAATAACTAGCCACTAACACATGTTTTTCATTTGTTAGTAACATAGTTTTTTTTCACTGACATATCTTATACTTATTAGATTTTGATACTGCTGATATGGTATCATTTTATACCAAATACCTTATCGAGACTCACACGATACAAAGGATATAGGCTTCAATTTACTTGTTGCAAGGTGGAATGTAAGATGTGAAGGCTATGGGTGTATTAACCTGGTGGGGAAGGTGGAATGTAAGATGTGAAGGCTATGGGTGTATTAACCTGGTCCCCACCCCACCCCACCCCACCCCACCCCCCAAAAAAAAAGAGTAAGTGGTACTCACGAAAAAGTATTTTTTATTAAATAATACCATGTTATTCGTATCAAAATTCAATAAATGAAAGACATATATACAAAAATAACTAGCCACTAACACGTGTTTTTCATTTGTTAGTAAGGTAGTTATTTTTCACTAACATGTCTTATACTTATTAGATTTTGATACCGCAGATATGGTATCATTTTATACCAAATACCTTCTCGTGACTCACATAGTACAAAGGATATAGGCTTCAATTTACTTGCTACAAGGTGGAATGTAAGATATGAAGGCTATGGGTGTATTAACTTGGTCCCTCTCACAGCACGTGAGACTCACTAATGGGTGGGTTTCACATGTTGTGAAAAAGTTAGATGTATACACTTGAAACATAATGTCATTTTGTCCTTTTTACAGTAAGACAAGCATAGAATGCATAGAATTATGCTTCTTTTTTATAGAAGAACAAAATTTGACAAACTTGGTTGTAACATAAGTTTATGATTTCCTCTAAAAAAAAAAAATTAACATTGTCATATGGGGGGAGTGGAAGAATCCCCGTCCAGACTTTAACCCAATAATGGATTGGGCCGCGGGAACAAATTGAGCCAAACCTGTGTGCATAGGTGGAGTTCAAGAAGGAAACAAGTTGTAAGAAAAAGGAAGTTGAACAAACCCTCATACCCAAAAAAGGGAAATACCACAAAAAAAGGTTCCCGTGGAGAAGGCGAGAGACAAACCTTACTAGAAGCAAGGTGCACGAATGACCCACATGTAGCTCCTAGATGGTACCCATGACCATGGGAAACTTCCATAACACACAAGAAGGTTGAAGATTTTTACTTATGCATCAATTTGGGAGCCCTTACATAACTTTTTCCGCATTAAATACATCTGAGACAACCTGAACATAGAAAATATCCCCTAGAAGATAGAGCTCAATGATAAGGGAGGGGAGGAAACTGATAAAGGAAAAATATCCCTGATTGTTTAGTTGGCACTAGGACAGCTGTAGGGATAAGAATGAGAAGTGTGTCGATATATAAGGAAGAAATAAACAGAAGAAAGAGAGATTTAGAAAGGGGTGGCAAAAAAGAAGTGAGGCAACCTAGGGAAATGAGAGAGTGCATAGCACCACGGGTACCAATGAGGGTTGAGGAAGTTGTACTGGTCATACCATTGTAATATTGTTTTTGTCAATGAAACCAATTGTTTGAGCTTCCCATTGTAGAGTGATTATTCACAGTCGTTCAATTATAAATAAATTGTGTGAGACTTACTAACTATAATCCGTGGAGGTCCACAAGGGACTAGTTTTTGTCTACCCACAATTGGGGCCGTCTGTGGGAAACTTCTACTAAGCAGTAGGCTCAAGAGTTAGGTTACATTTTATGGCGAATCAGTCTCGTAGCGGTCTTGCCCATTTGGAATGACCAAGCGTTTTAGAGGAATTTGTTCATGTGGATCGACATGTGAGATCTGAGGTTCATAAGGAGGCTCCACGACCACCTAGTCCACGTCCACACAGAGAGTAATCTGCCACCAGTACAAACAGTCCCTCACATTCTAACAAGGAGTGGGAAAAGGAAAGGATGAGGAAGCAAGTGGCAGTGTTGCATAGGGAGGCAGATAGGGATAAGGAATTACTTCGCTATAAAGATGAAGAACTTCATCGTCAGAGAGGCCCGAGTCCAGCACACAGTCATTTTCGAGGAGAAGAGCGTGTGGTGGATGATAGAAGTAAGAAGAGAAAGACAACCAATCTCCATGGGAACGTGAGTAGTCTCACAGGGAAAGAACAGCCTCCCCGTCTCATAAGAGAAGCAGAAGCGAAGAGTAAGATCAGGAAAGGCATAAAAGTCCAATTCCTCAGCACAACGGTTCCTTATTCCCGAGTTCTAGTGACGATGCAAGTCTTGGTAGATGATGCTATGGGCAAGGCTTTGTAGCAGATATCACAATCTCCTTTCTCTAAAGAAATTGAGAAAACTATTCTACCACAGAGGTTTACAAGGCCAACCTTCACAATATATGATGGCAAGATAGATCCCGTGGAACATGTTAGTCATTATAATTAAAGCATGGCCATATATTCTAAAAACGAGGCTCTGATGTGTAAAATTTTCCCTTCCAGCTTAGGGCTGATAGCTATGAGATGGTTTGATGGGTTGACAAAAGGATCTATCTGAGGTTATGATGAGATGATTAGAGCGTTTGAGGCAAGATTTGAGACGTGCAGTAGAACTTCGAAGCTTTTTGCCTTACTTCTTACAATGACAATGAAGGAGGGGGAAACTCTTAGAGCCTATTCAGATCGCTACTAGGAGTTATACAATGAGATTGGGGGAGATAATAGAGGAATTACAGCCAGTACTTTCAAAGTGAGGCTCCTTATTGATTCTGATTTAAGAGCATCTTTGGCCTTGAAACCAGTTATGAATATGAATAAGTTGATGGGGCGAGTAGAAGAGTATAAGAGATTAGAAGATGACCAATTACAGGACAAGGCTAAGGAAAAAACTTCCACCATAGAGAAGAAAGAGGTTAAAGTAGATCAAGCTCCACGACCTTAGAGGGACTTCTTCCCTCAAGTTTAGAAGTCAAGATTTGAGATGGTAAGCCCATTGTACAAAGAGTCCATATACCGAATTGTGGAGAAGATAAAAAATGAGCCATACTTTCGTTGGCCAAATAAAATGAATGGGCACATCACAAGGAGAAATCAAAACTGTATTGTTCATATCATCAAGACCGAGGACACATAACTGAAGATTACTGAAACTTAAAAGACCGTTTACGTCAGGTTGAGAAGGCAGGTTATTTGGGGGAATTCTTGGTACGGGAAGATTCTTACCCGCAAGATCTGAAAGGGACCAGCACCTCAAGAACTTCGACCCCAACTCGAGGGCTTATAGGGGTAATACACACAGCAAGTTAGTAGGTGGTAACTGCCGAAACTCCACCTCGAATAATGGCTGTAGGTTTCGTTTTGGATCCAGAATTAGATGGTCCCATGCCTAAAAAGGGGCATGGGGAAGATGAGTGCATTGGATTTACCGAGAAAGACCTCAAGGACATTCTTTAGCCCCATGAAGATGCATTGGTGGTAATGTTGTGGATTGGGGGTTTTGATGTTAGGAGGGTTATGATAGATCAAGGAAGTGGAGCAAAAATTATTTATCCTAACTTATATGAGGGGTTAAGGCTTACCCCTAAGGATTTAACAGCATATGATAGTCCTCTGGTAGCTTTTGTTGGAACTGTTTTTTTGCCAGTTGGACAGGTGACTCTTCCATGGAAGTGGAAGGGAGGAAGGTGATGGTCAATTATATAGTGGTACACTTCTACTCCCCTTACACAGCGATCCTTAGATGCCCTTGGATCCATGCCATGGGTGCAGTACCTTCATCTTTGCGTCAAAAAGTTAAATTTCCAACCGAGCAAGGTATCGTGGAGGGTGTGTGGGGATCAAGGTGTTGCTTGAAGATGTTAGGTAGTTGTCGTGGTGCATAGGAAGGAGGAAAAGTCTAAGCCAGTAGGTCAGTTATAGCAGTTACAGTCACCCCCTAAGGACATATGTGAGCGATTGGAAAAGATACACATTGACCTTGGGGATAAATACTTTCAAGTAGGAATAAGCCTTCCTACCTCAGAAAAAGTGGAGTTAATCTTATTTTTAGTAAGCAATCTAGATGTATTTGCATGGAATCCATATGAACCACCTGGGGTGGATCCAAATTTTATTTGCCATCGGCTTAATGTTGACCCCCAGTATCCGCCAAAGAAGTAAAGACCTCGCAGGTCCTCAGATGTACATGCCAAGGCAATAAAAGAAGAAGTAGATAAACTTAAAAAGGCTAGGGCAATTAAGGAGGTCTTTTACCCTGAGTGGTTTCCTAACACAGAAGTAGTGAAAAAGAAGAATGGAAAGTGGCAAGTATGTGTAGAGTTCACAAATCTAAATAAGGCATGTTCGAAAGATCCTTTTTTCATGCCCAAGATAGACCAGCTTGTGGATGCAACTTTTGGGCACCCCAGTATGAGTTTTCTTGATGCGTTTCAAGGGTACCACCAGATAGCTTTAGCCCCCGAAGACCAAGGGAAAACCTCTTTCATTACCCCTACTAGTAACTTTCATTACAAAGTCATGCCATTTGGGTTGAAGAATGCAGGTCCACTTATCAAAGAATGATTACCAAGATGTTCAAAGAGCAATTAGGAAGGAATATGGAGGCTTATATAAATGACATGGTGGTGAAGAGTAAGGCCATGGAGGATCACCTTAACGATCTTGTAGAAACCTTTAAGACATTACAAAAGCACCGTTTGAAATTGAATGCTTCTAAGTGTGCCTTCAGGGTTAGCTTGGGGAAATTTTTAGGTTATCTAGTAACACACCGGGGAATTGAAGTAAACCTAGATTAGATTGTTGCCTTGCAAAATTTGAAATCTCTGGGGAACCCTAAGGAGGTTCAACGCCTTACTGGGATGACTGCGGCTCGCAATCAGTTCATCTCACGTTATGCAGACAAGTGTCGGCCTTTTTTCCAATTGTTGAAGAAATGGAAAGACTTTCAATGGACAGATGAATGCCAGCAAGCTTTTGATAAGTTTAAATTCTACTTATCTTAGGCTCTTGTCTTGTTAAGACCAATTCCCGAGGAGACATTGTATATGTACCTAGCCATGACGGATCACGCGGTCAGCACGGTCTTGTTAAGGTTGGACCGGGGTGTTCAAAAGCCAATCTTTTATGTTAGTAAAACACTTCTGGAAGCTGAAACACATTACTTACCGTTGGAGAAAGCTACACTTGCAATAATCCATGATGTACAAAGGTTGCCTCATTACTTTCAAGCTCATACAGTAGTCGTGTTGATTGCGCATCCATTGCAGGCATTACTCAGAAAGTCTGACTTCACGGGATGGATATTTAGTATAGGCCTTGTACTTCCATCAAAGGACAAGTTTTGGTAGATTTTGTAGTGGAATTTACTCCAGGGCATCTAGAAATTATGCAAGTGGAAGGAAGCAAGGTAGCAAAACTCCGTGAAAGAATAAGGCAAGTGTATATGGATGGGGCGTTGAATTTGCCAAGGAGGAGCAGGAGTCAATATCATACTAATCTCCTTAAAAGAAATTAGAATGGAAAAGTCTATCAGGCTAGGATTCCCGATATCAAATAATGAAACCGAGTACGAAGCTCTCCTCGCGGGACTAAGGATGTCTAGATAGGTAGGAGCAGATAGAGTGCGGTTACACTATGATTCTCGGCTAGTGGTTAGTTAAATCTTTGACGAATTTAAAGCCAAGGATCAAAGGATGATTAGCTATTTAAAAGAGGTTGGGGTACTAAAACATCAATTTAAGGAGATGGAGATCTTACAGATCTCTAAGGGTAACAACAGTCATGCTGATTCTCTAGCTACTCTGGCTTCCTTAGTGGCAAATCCCCTTCAAAGAATTGTGTCAGTTGAGCTCCTACCCTTCTCAAGTGTTATCCTTTTAGGGAGGGACTCCATCTTGAGTATACAGCCATTCGTAAGTTGGATATATCCAATTGTTGCCTACCTCCGAAATGGGACTCTACTTGAGGATATAAGTCTCCACAGTATTAGGTGTCTAAAGAAGGGAAGTTATATAAGAGATCATATTCGAGTCCCTATTGTTATGTGTGCACCCTGAGGTAGTTGAAATGCTTCTTGAGGAATTACATGAAGGAATATGTGGGAATCATATAGGGGGAAGGTCATTGGCTCACCAAGCCCTTGGTGGTCGAACATGCAGAAACAAGCAATGGAGTTCTCCAAGAAATGTGATCAATGCAAGGTTTACTCCTAGCATCCATCAGCCACAGGGTCTTCTTAATCCTATATCTAGCCTGTGGCCATTTAACTAGTGGGGGCTAGACATAGTGGGCCCTTTTCCAAAGGCAATGGGTAGTAGAAGATGGCTCCTGGTAATGACAGATTATTTCACCAAGTGGGTGGAAGCTGAGCCCTTCGCCAATATCTAAGATACAAATGTTAAGACATTTGTGTGGAAGAACATCATGATGCGATTTAGTCTGCCAAGGGTTCTTATAACGAACAACAAATTGCAATTTGACAACAAGGCTTTTCGGCAGTATTGCGAGGAGTTAGGAATTACCAACAATATTCTACCCCAGCTTATCCCCAAAGTAATGGTCAAGCTGAAGCAACTAATAAGTCCATCATCAATGGGTTGAAGGAAAGGCTTGATGATTCAAAAGGGAGATGGGCAGAAGAGCTATTGAGCGTACTATGGGCGTATCGAACTACCCTGAGGCACTCCATGGGGGAAACTCCCTTCTCCATGATGTACAGGGTAAAAGCTGTAATACTAGTGGAAATGGGGCTGCCGACTTCTTAGACAAACGTGTTTAACATGGAAAAGAATGATCAACTACTTTACAAGCATTTGGACCTAATAGAGGAGAACTGCGATGTCGCTTCGACAAAGTTGGTTAACTATCAACAAAGGATTAGTCGAGGGTACAACAAAGGAATCAAGAATAGGGAGTTTATTCCAAGGGACTTGGTGCCCAAAAAAGTTTTGGGAAATACCCGAGATCCCACTATGGGAAAGTTGGGCCCAACTTAGGAAGGGCCTTATAAGGTCAATCCATTGCAGGGACTGGAGTGTATTGACTAGAAGACTTAGATGAGAGACCTATAGCAAGGCCAAGGGATGTTTTTGATTTGAAGAAGTATTGCTTTTGATTATTATGTAAGAAGATATGTACTACTCATGCTTCCTTTTTGTCTAAGTTCGGTGAATAGCAACAAGTTCTGTAAAAGCATGATTGGGAATTCAAAGGTTATATGGAGAAAGTATACCACGTGGTACTAGACCCTGTCTTTGCGTCGGGTGGGTTTTAAGCTGAGTTCTATGCCTTAGTCTGACTTCAGGGTCACTAACAAAAAACAAAATTAAAACATTGCTAAAAATAAACTCCATGGTACTAGACCCTGTCTTTGCCTCGAGTGGGTTATAAACTGAATTCTCTACCTTAACTTGACTTCAAGGTCACTAACAGAAAAATAAATTAAAACTTTATTGAAAATAAACCCCGTGGTACTAGACCCTATCTTTGCCTTGGGTGGGTTTTAAGCTGAGTTCTCTGCCTTAGCCTAACTTCAAGGTCACTAACAGAAAACGAAATTAAAACTTTGCTAAAAATAAACCCTGTGGTACTAGACCCTGTCTTTGCCTCAGGTGGGTTTTAAGCTAAGTTCTTTGCCTTAGCCTGACTTTAGGGTCACTAATAGAAAACAAAATTAAAACTTTATTGAAAATAAACCCCGTGGTACTAGACCTTGTCTTTGCCTCGAGTGGGTTTTAAGCTGAGTTCTCTGCCTTAGCCTAACTTCAGGGTCACTAACAGGAAACAAAATTAAAACTTTACTGAAAGTAAACCCCATGGTACTTTGCCTCGGGTGGGTTTTAAGCTGACCTGTTTGCCTTAGCCTGACTTCAGGGTCACTAATAGGAAACGAAATTAAAACTTTACTGAAAGTAAACCTTGAGGTACCAGACTTTGTCTTTGCCTCGGGTGAATTGTGAACATGTTCTACTTTAATATGACCTCATAGTCATTAACAGAAAGCGAGGTAAAGACTTTATATAGGAGGAAAGACAAGTTTCATGATAAGGAACTTCATCCTTGCTGTTGATACCATATTTTGTCTACCCTCGATTTGTGTGTCGGACCACAAAAACTCCAAAAATATCATCTTCTCTCCATGGGGCCATGAGAACATCTAGAATAATGTGGTGCAACCCGTTCGGACACAGAAGTACTCAAAGTGCCTCTTTTAGCCAAAATGACCAAAATGCCCCTGGTCAACCTTAGATTGGCCGAAAGTCAAACAAGGTCAAAATCCCCTCAAAATATCACTTTTTGTAGTTTTGCATCAAACCTGAGCTTCTTGGAGATTTTTGGCAACTGTGACCAAGTTTGACCAAGAGTTAACTCTTAGTAAGCCCCAAAAATCCTAATTTTGATCTGGCTGTCAAAACTGGTTGAACTCAATACCATAGCGAAGATTATCAAATTCTCATTCTAACGACTATTCATGGGTCAAAATCGGAGTTAGAACGGTTGAGATTTCATGAAAACCGAGTAAACGCACCGATCGATGCATTGCTAACTTCCCAAAGCCATAACTTTTGATCCGACCGTTGGATTTTTGAATTCCATACCTTTTTAGAAAATGGAAGTCAAGATCTTTCTAGGGGTGTCAAGATCAACCCCATCTAGGACCATTTGAAGGTGGCGTCCCTTGAAGGGCCTCTTATAGCCCAACAAGGGCCATCGCCTCATAATTCATGTTGGGGCTATAAAAGGCCCCAGGCACCTCCAGACCAAAAAAAAAAATGTCTTCCTGGTTGCATGCTCTTTGCCTGGACAAATTTTGGGCTTTTCTCCTCTCTTCCAAACACAAAAACCACATCAAAGCCTCTTGATTCTTCTCTTTACCAAAAATACGAGGTAGTGTTCATACCCTCCATACCCCTTTTTCTTTAAAGCTTTATCTAGCTTTTATCTTACTTTATCTTGCCTTAATAACATGATTTATTGCTTTATCTAGCATGCTCTTTGCTTTATTTTGCTTCTAGCATGTTTTTGGTTTATTTCCATATACTTCCATGATTGTTCATGAGCTAGTTGCCTTTTCTTCATGCTTTATGCTTTATGCCATGTTTATATCCTTCTTTCTTATGTGTTGATGCTTGGGCCTACATGCCCACATGCTTGATATCATGTCTATGGTTATGTCTTGCTTAGATCTACATGTTTGTATGTAGGTCCTATGCTTCTATAACTATATCCATGCTTGGATTTGTGTTCTACGATGTCTTTATGACCATATCCACATGCTTAGATGTATATCTACATGCATATATATATATATATTTAGATCTACGCCTCCGTGTGCTTTAAGGTTTGGATCTTCCTTGCTACATGCCTTGTGTCATCTCCTACGTTAGATCTATGTGCTTAGATGCTCTATGCCACGTTTATGTGTTTGGGCCTAGACCTTGTTTATCATGCCATGTGCTATTGTAGCCCTTTTGTTCCTTTTATCACATTTTCTTGCATTTTGGCCTACTGGTTTAGACCCAATCTAAACCTTATGGTCTTTGTCATTGTCCATACACCAAGGCCCATATCAAAGGGTTTGGATCATCCTATTTGCATGTCTATGCCTACTTGCTTCTATGCTTTATGCTTGTGCTAGCCTTTCTTGTTCTAGGCTTTGCCATGCTTGACGCCCTTCATGGGCTTGATCTTGTTTGGTTACATCCGATGCTCATGAGGCCTTGCTTAGATGTGACCATTTGGGAAGCATCTTCGGATGCTGAGTTGCTTCATACATACCTTTCCCTTTCCGCTCTGTGCGATGCTATGCTTACCATGTTTGTTCGCGCCACCCATTAGCTTTCTATGCATCTTTACATGCTTGGTCACATGTCCATGCATGAGTCTTGCTTGCTAGTGTGTCGTCCATGCTTCAACACAATGAAGTTATGGACATTCAATCCAACCTACATTTGTCCCTCGCAGACACTACCTTTTGTTTGCTTTCTTGCTTGTTTACCTTCTTGCTGGTTTGCTTGCTTCCTTGTTTCTTTGCTAGCCATGTTCATCATGCTTATCTACTTTATGTCTCTTTCATATGCTCTTCGTATCTTTTCCTTCCATTGCTTTTCTACTAGTTTCTTGTCTTCTCCTTTGCATGTACACACATGGAGCGAGGACGCATAGAGTTAGGGCACGATCTCCCAGGCGCAAGCAAAAAGGGCGAGGATGCGAGCATGTGGATATAAGCCAAGCAATTATGTTCAGTAGATTTAGGTGTCTAGCCTCTCCCATTTGGTTATGTACTCTTTTAAACCCCCTTCCTTCCTCCCTCATTTATCTCTTAGATGGGTTATATTAGGTATATCACGCCATGTGCCATTCATCCTTATCTCTAGAATATGGCAACCCCTGTTTATTTTCCTGCACCTATATTTTAGGCCATGCTCTAGGGATGTAGACATTTATTTTCTTGCTCTTGTGCTTGCATTATGTATGATGTATGTATATATATACCTGCTCCCCCTTCTAGAGTGATTGTCACAGTCCATGTCACCTAAGGAAAAGCGATACCTAATTTCTGCCATGAAAGTAAGGTGACACGTCGCCAAATTTTCACCATGAAAATCTGGTACTTTGCCCGAATGCCTTAGGAAAGCATAGATTGGGACCACACCCATTCAAAAGCCAAACCTCAAAGCCCCCCATGCATGCAAAGCCTTGAAAGCCAATGCCAAAATCATGTTTTTACTACAAATTTTTGAAAATTAAGGTTTCATCAAAACAAACGACTGTCCTTGGATAGGCGTTGTAGGGTGCCTAACACTTTCGCCACACATAACCAAACTTTCAGACTCAAGAATCAAGATCTTTTGCCATCCACATTAGATTAGGAAAAATGCCCTTTTTCTTAGCCTAGGATTGATAATAAAATCAACTAGAAATAGATGACCAATCACATCTTAGAAAAACCCAATGATCGATGGCAACTTTCACTTACCTTTGATAATCACCTAAAATTTGGCCAAGATTCCTGCCACACCTCCAAAGGTAGACACCTACATTCCTCCCCCGAGAGAAAGAGCACATGAAGCTCTGCACGAACCATACAATTATCGAGAGGGGCCTCCAATAGGCCCCGCGTGCACGGGAGTGTCGCCACGGTAGGTGGTCGAACGAAGGCCCAGTAGTTTTCCAGCCATTCGCGGCCCGGCATCGACACTTGCTACAGGTGGAACTTGATAGTGCGTAAAAGAAAGGTTTCGCAGAGCAAGTATCCTAGATAAGTGATTAGTTAAGGTTATTACATTAAGTTTGATTAAGTATTTAGCTATTAGACACTGTCAAAGCTCAGCAAATTATTAATGTGATAGAAGGAAAATGGTATTTCCCACACAGGAAATACCATAAATCTAAGCAGATTGGGAAATATATATATATATATATATATATACGAGGCAATAGATGGATAAAATAGAAGCATTCATAAGAGGAAGTTTCAAACACTTAAATAATTGCAAAACAAAAGCCGCTAAAACTGAGCAAAATATGGAATTTTTCTCGAAAAAGTAAATAGTTCAAAGCAAATTAAGCATAAGGAGGTTCTTCGGTGGAAGATAGTGCAGAAGAAGTGGTTGCCTCTTCTCCCAACACTGTGGCAGGCCCGGTCTAGTCAACCTCTCGAGCAGGAGATTCATCATTAGTGATGGCCTGGATCTTAGGGTTTGGAATAATGACCATATCTGCGGGGATAGGTATACTACTCTTTAGCCTTAAGGAGGATGAAGCCTCTACTTGCATTTTGTCAAGGGTAGTAACCCATCCTTTGGAGAAATAGACTTGGAGATTTTGCTGAACTTTTGGCTTCACGGTGGTGATGCAATCATATTGGCCCTAGTAGTAGGCCTCTTGAATCCATGCATCTTCAGCTGCCACATAGCCTTTTAGCTCAGCATCTTTATCTGCAAGGGCCATTCTAGCCTCTTGCGGTTCCTTCTCCAAAGTTTTTGCCCTCTCCATGTCGGACTTAGCGTTCTCTTCAGCCTTAGACTGCAGTCTCTCAGATTTCGAGACCTTGCTCATGACATCTGAGATCTTCTTAAAAAGATCCTCATTGTCATTGTTTAGCATTTCGGCCCTAACGTTGGCTGCCTATACCTCTCCTCGATCACCACGGAACATTGGTACCCCTACCATGTAGTGGAGACATGGTTTAAAAGAAAAAAACAAGATAAAAAAACTACGAAAAAATTAATGAGGTGAAGCTAAACTCTTGAGAAAGAAGAGAAGATGAACTTACAACGGAGTTAGAAAGCAGAAGTGCACTGAAGGTCGCCTGAAGTTCACCAGAAAAAAAGATGTAGTGGAGAGAGGTTTGTACTTTTTTTTGGTATTTTTGATAGTAAATCAATAAAGAAGAAACCATAGTGTGGAGGTCTGCGCTCCATATATAGAGGGAGAGAAGGGAGAGGAAAGGATGGGCAGAAACCTTTCCTTTCCCGCTCAATTTTCCATTTTCCAAAATCCCCGTCTAACCATCCATTAATGATACGTGGCAATGATCATGGGGCGGGAAACTCGGGTGTGTCTGCGGTATTAATTAATTGACGCCACCACTATTCATAAATGTTAGTTAATGATTGTTCCGTTTTTCTTGAACCATGATCCCTAATTCAGTAATAATGACCTAGAAATTGTGGGGGGCTATTGTGGGGAGTGGAAGAATCCCCACCCAGACTTTAGCCCAATAATGGATTGGGTCACGGGAACAAATTGGGCCAAACCTGTATGCATGGGTGGAGTCCAAGAAGGAAACAAGTTGTAAGAAAAAGGAAGCTAAACGAACCCTCAAACCCGAAAAAGGGAAACACCATGGGAAAAAGGTTCCTGTGGAAAAGGTAAGAGACAAACCTTACTAGAAGCAAGGTGCACGGATGACCCACGTGTAGCTCCCAGACAGTATCCAAGACCTGGGGAAACTTCCATAACACGTAAGAAGGTTGAAGATTTTTACTTTTGCATCAATTTGGGAGCCCTTACGTAACTTCTACCCCATTAAATACATTTGAGACAACTTGAACAAAGAAAATATACCCTAGAAAATAGAGCTCAAGGATAAGGGAGGGAGGAAACCGATAAAGTAAGGAAAAACATCCCTGATTGTTTAGTTAGCGCCAGGACAGCTGTAGGAATAAGAATGAGAAGTGTGCCTATAAATAAGGAAGAAAGAAACAAATGAAATAGAGATTTGGAAAGGGGTGGCAAAAAAGAAGTGAGACAACCTAGGAAAATGAAAGAGTGCTTAGCACCACGGGTACTAGTTGTTGGAAAAACATGGTTTGTATCTCATACAAAACATACGCAATAGAAAATTAACTGATCTTCTTCACTCACAATTGATAACATGCACTATGTAAATTTCAGAATTTAAGAACAAGAGAGCGTACCTTCGAGCGGTGAATTTCAAAACAAAGATTAGAAGTACTTGGGAACACTCTTAATTTTCACTCCAATTCCACTAACGCCCAAGAAGTGTGGTCTCTCAATCAGTTTTCAAGAGAGAATAAAAGAGTGGCTTACACTCACATACACACCATTTCATAGACTTACAACTTGTTACAAAATTTTGTATGTTTCTCCCTTAATATCTAACTGATTATCTAATTGGGCTAGCCTTTTGGGCCATTCCAATTAGGCTTAAGTATGTGGCTTAGAGTGGGACCAAAAGGGAACCAATAAGATTCTAGCTCCAATGGGCCTTGGGCTTTTCTGTCAATTCTTGACAAGTCCAAAATTACCATTAATTATATTTAATACCACTATATAAATATAATTGCACTTTAGGCCTTATTTATAAATTATATCCCAAGACTTTATTGTACATGCAACCCCTTCACAAATATTCATAGTAGTACAAAGTCATGAATGTAGACCGCCACTTTGAAGATTAATATACCTTAACCCTTGAGTACCCAATTTAATCTTTTAAGTTATTCATCATATATTTATGAAATCCAATTTCATAAATATATAATTTAGTAACTCTTTACTAAAATGGTTTAGCCTAACACTCTGAATAACCAAACCCATTAAACTTATCTCAAGGGAATGTTTTATATCTCCGTTAAAAGACTATGAATTCCATCTTGAGAATATATGTTCCATCAACACTAAATATGGCTGCCCAACATATTGAGGTTTTGATCGTGATTATAGATTTCACTCTTGATATATCAAAGCAACCTACACTTCATGATCAGGTCCATTATTCTCTTAGGATTAAGAGTTCATGTAAATAGAAGTCGTGAGATTTATTATTCATTTGATCGTCGTTAGGAGAATAATAAATCTCACAGCAGTCCAGTTCAATATATCTTAATTCTTAAAACATGTCAACATACCAACTAGAAGTCTCCACTTTCATGATCAAGACAAATCATCTTAGTTGATATGTTATAGTCTTCGCAGATGAAATGCCCCATTTCATCACCGACTACGAACTAAAATTCTGAGTTTACAAAGAACTTGTGATTTATATCTTCTATGACTAAATCACATACTATGCATCTCATGGACTATATGATAATGTCCAAATATTCATGTTACCATTATTTTAGATAATAATAAAACAACTTTATTAATCACAACGTAATATCATACAATAGGATTTAAGGGCACACATCCTAACACAAGTGGGGGTTGAGGAAGTTGTACTGGTCATACCATTGTAATATGATTTTTGTCAATGAAACCAATTGTTTGAGCTTCCCATTGTAGAGTGATTATTCACAATCGTTCAATTATAAATAGATTGTGTGAGACTTACTAGCTATAATCTGTGGAGGTCCATGGGGGACTAATTTTTATCCGCCCACATCATATATTTTGAAAATTTAATTGTTGGATTATATGTTCTTTACGCTTTTAGCACATTTCAAATTTTGTGACAATTAGATGTTATTTACTATATAATCCATAAACTTATTATTTATGCATAGCTTTAAACTATAAAAATTTGTAATTTAAACAATTGATTGAACATAACTATTAATTTTTAATCTTTTGAAAATTTTGCAAGCATGAAGAATATAGGAGGAAAAATGTAATTTAATTGTGGATTTGACAAAATTTACATCTAATTAAAAATATTAAGTAAAAGTATAGTCTTAAATTGCAATTAATTTTGTAGTTAAATTTTGTTCTTTGTAGAATTAGCCCAATAAAATATGTTTTTCGGGCAATAGACTATTTGAGGTCCATTTTGAAAACGCAATAAGAAATGAGAGAAGCGGAAATGTTGGACAAAATGTAATGGAAATCTTTAAGAGGTCATGAATGAGAGAATTGAAAAAGGTATTCAGAATTTCAGGGAATGAATTTGAAACGTTGAATGTTTGATGAAATAAAGGAGGCGAAAAGTGGCTTTTTTTTTTTTTTTTTTTTCCTTCAATTAAGCTACTAATTAGGAAGTATTGGAGAAAATTGAATAATTATTAATGTTATTTTAGAGAGGTGCTACGTCCACAATATTTTTACAACAAATCATAGGTGGTTAGTTGTTATTGGTTCAAATTTGAACCTAACACAAAGATTAATTTTTTACCCCAACAAATAACAACTAGTAATAATCCGCTACTTAGAATTTGTTGTAAAAATGTTGTGAAAATGTTGTAGATATATTATTTTCCGTTATTTTAATAGGACAATCATTTTGTTAAGCGGTAGTGCAATAGAATTTTAAGGGAATAGATGTCAAGTTAAAAACGAATAGTTTAGGGTATGCTTTTTCAGTTACAAATTTAAAGAGATTAATAATATTAATGTTAGTAATAAACATGCAAAATAAAACAACATTAAACGATAGCTAGAAGACTAGAACCGTTTAAGAGAATGTGTTAAGTCATGGTGTATAAACATTTTAGCATTTTATATATTTCGCATTCTTGAAAAGAAATTAACAAAAATGGAAAATTTAAATAAATAAAAAAGGAACAAAGAAATATAGATGTAGACAATGATGTGAAGCAACAAAAGTATAGTAATATTAAATGTTACACTTACATTATTATATAGTATATAGATAAATATAGGATTCTAAATTTTTTTTTTTTTTTAAGAAAAACGATAAATATAGATTATAGATTAATGAATCACTTGACAAAACAAACTAATTTTATTATGTGCGACACATTTATTAATCCATTTGGACCAAACATAAACTATCTTCCCAATATCAGAAAACAGTCCAGTAAACTCACGATTCTAACATGTTCTTATATTATATGATTTCTATGGCTCTTTTTTTTTTTTTTTCCGTGTTTTAATATTTATTTCTATTACTTTTCAAACCTTAGAATTTTGAAAAAGTAGGTTTTAGTTAACTCAACTAGTAAAGTCTTTGATAGTTGAATGAAAAATCTGGGGTTCAAACCCTGCTTATAGCTAAAACCGATTAGTGTCTTGGTCTGATAATAAAGCGTTATCATTAAGAGTGAACACCATAGGTTGAAATTTTCTCAAAAAAAATTGAAAATGTTTTATTTTATTTTTTCAATAATTTTTGGAAATGTTTTGTTTAAACTTTAATGCTCCATTTAAATTTCAACATTTTTATGAACATTATTTTAAATTTTAAATTTTCAAGTAGTTAATTTTTTAAAAAATAAGATAGAAATTTTACTCTAGCCTAATCTAAATATAAATGTGTGTAAAGTACCATCTTGGAAACTTAACCTCGACCCTTGCCTCCTCACACCCCACAATAACTTTATATCTGTGAAGTGACCATCACGTCAAGGGTGTGTGGTGGTCTCTGTTAGGGTCATTTTTTTGTAATTGGCTAATCCTTTAACAAAATGCATTTTACTTGTAATTAGGTAGATCTAAAATGGGTTACGCATTTCAAGAAACATGTTATTCAAGTCAAGTATTAAAGACATGAAGATTGATCCAAGAAACAAGTGAAGAAAAGTTGTTCATTAAGTCTCGACAAATGCCTGCTATCTAAACTTAATGTGAAGCTCAATAGATAGCTCAACAGCAACTCAATCTATCGAGAATTACGATTTCAGAATTTCCAGATCTGAAATCCAACCCAATCTTATGTGTTTGTTTGGGATTTCTTTTCTCACAACCCTAGACATATATAAAGCTTATTTTAAAAGCCGTCAATGTACGGATACAGTGACCAAGTGCTTAATTTCTCTGTAAAAAGCTACTGCGTTTATACGCCGTTGGGTTTTGTAACCATGTGCTTCTTGATCTTCATTATTAATGAAGTGAAGAACTTTGCACCCAACAACAACCATTCAAGTTGCTAGAGTTAGTCACATATTGGGATTTGTGCAAAGAAGCTAGTCACAAATTGGAGGTTTGTGCATCAAGTTAAAGAAGGCTATTACAAGATTAAGTCCAATTAGGTATTGGAGCAAAGGTTCAACTGTAGGTTAGTATTTCGGGATAGGCCATGGTAGTTGGTAAGATTTCTTATACTTGTAACCGCTTGATCGTTGATTAGTGGATTCTTGGGAGTGGTGACCTTAAATTACTCGGTGGGGTTTTTGCCTTGCGAGGTTTTTCCCAATTTCTCAACAAATCATTGTGTCAATTTTTTTTTCCATCGCATTTAATATTTTTGGTGATTTGTTGCTGCCTCCACGATTTGCATGCAATTGAACCTAATTAATCAACTTGGATAATTGAATTAATTAACCGCGATCAAGCTATTTTAACCCAACAAGTGGTATCAAACCAAACACACTCTAATTAGGTTTTTATCATTTTTGTGTGATCCATCAGCCCCTGTTATTATGGATCATGAGCAATCCCTGATTATACCTCCTTTATTTGAAGGTACTAACTATGCATACTAGAAATTACACATGAAAGCCTTTTTGTAGTCTTTAGATGAGAAAATGTGGCTTACAGTTGAAGTAGGCTGGAAGAAACCTGAAAGGCCACCAGCAACATGGGATGATACAAAGATCAAAGCTGCAAATTTTAACAGTAGAGCACTAAATGATCTATTTATTGTTGTGACCAATGAAGAATTCAAGAAGATCTCTTCCACTAATAATGCAAAGGAAGTATGGAATATTCTTTAGAATACCTACGAGGACACAAAAGCTGTTAAGAATTCCAAGCTCCAAAGGCTCACTACCAGTTTTGAGGAAATAAGGATGGATGAGGACGAGTCTTTCGATGAATTCTATGCCAAGCTCAAGGACATAGTGAATTCAGCCTTTAATCTTGGAGAACAAATTCCAGAACCCAAGATTGTCAAGAAGATTCTCATATCTCTTTCAGAGAGATTCCATGCCAAGATCACTGCCATCGAAGAATCAAAGGATCTTGACTCTATTCCTTTGACAGAGCTAATTGGAAACTTGCAAACCTATGAACTAAGGGTAGCAAGTGTTGGCAACGGTAGCAAAGGGAAGAACATGGCCTTGAAGGTTAAGAATGATGATAACGATGAGTCGTTTAAAGATAAGGATACTAAGTTAAAATCTTATATCACCAGAAAATTCAAGAAGTTCATCAAAAATGCAAACTTCAAAGCAGGTGATAAAGATCGCAAACAATCTGCATTCTCTCAATTCAAGTCCCAAGACAAAGGCAAGAAAGAATTCAAGGATGCTGGTCAAGGCAATAGTGTTCCTGCTAGGCCAAAGTACTATTGGTGTCAAGGATTTGGACACATGAAGCAAAAGTGTCCCACATATCTCAAATCCATTGGCAAAAGCAAAGCCCTAGCTACCACCTTAAGTGATACAGAACCAGAAGTAGATTCTGATGAAAGTGACTAAGATGGGATAGTGAGTGGTTTCGCAGCTACTATTAAGTCTCCTAAGGAAGCAATAGACCTAATTGATGAGGAAGAAGAACTGATAGAATTAAAGTTTGAGAAGATGGATGAACAGGATAACATCCACACTGCCTCCTCTAAGTTGTACAAGGTTTCTGAGAAGCATGAGATGCTATACAAGTTGGCTACGAGAAAGCTCAGTGAGGTGGAGTTGGAACATGAGGAACTCTCCACCAAGGTTGATGAAGCTAATCAAACCATTGGAGCACTGAGATTTGAGAACAATCATCTTGTTGAAAAAACCAAGAAACTGGATGCTAAATTGTTTCAGGTTAGAGCACAATTGGAAAGGACTTCAAGTGCCAAGCTAGATAAAATGCTAAACTTCCAGAAGTCTGCATCTGACAAAAAAGGTATTGGGTATGATCATTCTCTCTCCTCTTGCAATACCTCTTCTAATGCTTTAAATAGAGTTATTTTTGTTCACCCTACTAATAATGATAACTTTGAAGTAATTGATCCTAAAATTGAAAATGTGAGTGAGGATACAAGTGATGAGGAAAAATTCATTCTAGGAGAACGCCCTAAGGTTGGTAAGAAAGAGACTAAGCAGAATAATCATCGTTCCACCAACAAGAAGTCTCAACCAAAGAGGCCTTACTTCTGTCACTACTGTGGAGCATCTGGGCACACTCATACAAATTGCTATAAGTAGTTAACCACTCAACAAAGTAATAGTGTGTCATCTCTTAGGAACCAAAATCAACTCCAACTTTCTTTAGCCCCTCTTGGAGAACTTCTTAAGGCGGTCATGTTACTCTCAAATTTCAATGTTTTCAACTCTCCTCCTTATCCATCTGAACAAAAGTTCATGCAAAAAAAAGGATCGCCATCCAGGTCTCCCATCTGGAAGGAAAAAGATTTCAAGTGATTCCTTCACTTTCCTAATCTCATGCATGGTTTGTGTTGTGGTTTGAGTCAATCTAGTTTGATGCTAAGTCTGTTTGTTTGTTTGTCTTTACTTTGTTTTAATTTTTTTTAATAAAAAAAAAGAGAGAAAATTTGAAAAATACAAAAATAGTGTGTTTATGTATATTGTGTTGGAAAAATACATGTTTGTATCGCATACACGCAGCGGAAAATTAACAGATCTACTTCATTCGCAATTGATAATATGTACTATGTAAATTTCAAAATATAAGAACAAGAGAGTGTACCTTGGTGCGGTGAAATTCAAAACCAAATATTAGAAGTATTTGGAAACACTTTTAATCTTCACTCCAATTCTACTAGTGCCCAAGAAGTGTGGTCTCTTAATCAGTTTATATGTTTGTGTTCAAGAGAGAATAAGAGAGTGTCCAACACTCACATACAAACCATTTCATTCACTTACAAAATTCTGTATGTTTCTCTCCTTATAACTGATTATCTAATTGGACTAGCCTTTTGAGCCCTTCTAATTGGGTTTTAGTGTGTGGCTTGGAGTGGGACCAAAAGGGAACAAATAAGATACTAGCTCCAATGGGTTTTGGGCTTTTCTATCAATTCTTGACAAGCCCAAAATTACCATTAATTATATTTAATACCACTATTTAAATATAATTGCACTCTATACTTTATTAATAAATTATATCCTAAGACTTTATTGTACATGCAACCCCTTCATAAAATATTCGTAGTAATACAAAGTCATAAAAGTAGACTGTCACTTTGAAGATTACTACATTTTAATCCTTGAATACCTAGTTTAATCATTTAAGTTATTCATCATATATTTATGAAATCCAATTTCATAAACATATACTTCTGTAACTCATTACCAAAATAGTTAGGCCTAACATTCTGAATAACCAAACCCATTAAACTTATCTCAAGGGAATATTTTATATCTCCGTTAAGAAATTATGAATTCCATCTTGAGAATATGTGTTCCATCAACACTAAATATGGCTACCCAACATACTGAGGTTTTGACCGTGACTTTAGATCTCACTCTTGATATATCAAAGCAACCTACACTTCATGATCAGGTCCATTATTCTCTTAGGATTAAGAGTTGATGTAAATAGAAGTCGTGAGATTTATTATTAATTTGACAGTTGTTAGGAGAATAATAAATTTCACAACGGTCTAGTTCAATATGTCTTAACTCTTAAAACATATCAACATATCAACTAGAAAACTCTACTTCCATAATCAAGACAAATCATCTTAGTTGATATGTTCTAGTCTTTGAAGATGAAATGCCCAATTTTCATCACCGACTACGAACTAAAATTTTGAGTTTACAAAGAACTTGTGACTTATATCTTCTGTGACTAAATCACATAAATCACATACTATGCATCTCATGGACTATATGATAATGTCCAAATATTCATGTTACCATTATTTTAGATAATAATAAAACTTTATTAATCATAACATTAAGTCATACATAATGTCATACATAATATCATACATAGCATCATACAATAGGATTTAAAGGCATTAATCCTAACATATTGGTATTTGTGTATCTTAGATGGCATTTGAAACAAAGTTTCTCAACTTTGTATCACTTGTAGCTTAGATGAATATCTTCATGCACAACTAAGTAATGTGAGCTTTGTGACTCTTTTATGTGATTTGTATGATTTGGTTGATCTCTTATCTTTCATATCATAAATCACTCTTTTTTTCGGGAAGGACTAGAAAATCTGAAGAGAAAGGCATAAATAACTATCTCACCAATAAAACTCATCAATCATAAAACATCTGTGTACAATTCATAAAAGCCATGCTTGGAAAGGTGTAACACTTGCACAGCAAAATCAAGATGTTCAACTTACATAATTGGGTATTTTATTTTCTCTCTCCTATATGCTCATGCATGATATGCTTAAAAGAAAAATATGCAAAGAACATGAAAAGCAAAAAAAAAAAAAAAAGAAAAAAAGACAACCGTCATTACTAAGGACGACCGTCATTACTAAAGACGATCGTCATTACTAAGGACGACCGTCATTACTAAGAACATTTCTAAGCACACATTAATGCTCAGATATAAATTTCTTACTTAAATGACACAAGGGTAATGGACGTATAACCTTTCTAGACACCATCTCACAACTGTTACAACTACCTCAAGCTAACCATTACACAACCATTAAGGGACATTGAATGGGGAAGTTAAATGGCTATTAAATGAGTCATTTAACCCTCCAGCTCAACCATAACTGATGGATAGCGATAACATGCTCGTCCGTACTTTCAAACTAACCAAGTTAATGATGAGTAAAAGTATGGACGAGTGTAAGCGCATTAGTTCCAGATAGCATTTAATGTTCAAGTGATAAATGAGCACGGAGCCATTACTACCGCCCAATTCTGTGCATTTAATGGCCATTACAGATATTAAAGGGTTGAGGATAAATTATCATTATTAGGCCATAAATCCTCTAGCTGTGGTACAACATTAGAGAGGCCAGTAGATTGAGCATTTACTCACACAAAGGCTATAAAAAGCCAGGAGAGACAGGTAAATGATTCAAGTTGAAAACATACACAAATTACTCTATAGATTATAGATTTCTAAAGAGTTTAAGCTAATTTAAGCATCGGAGGGTCTTTGGTAGGCCCCAAACCAATGTCATTATTTGCTTAGTGCTTTCTTTGGTATAGGATCTATAGGTCGTCCATCGTAACGAGGAACATAATGACGAGCTCCAGGTCATCCATCATACTGACGAGGAACATACTGACAAGCACCAGGTCATCCATCATAGTGATGAGGAACATACTAATGAGGTGAAATCACGTTTTATCAGTTTGGCGTCATTTGTGGGGACTCGACTATAAGCCGTTGAATTCTCTACTGACTAAGTTCCTTAGAACCGATGGACTTAATCACAACTGCATCGCTGGACCTGGTGTTGATGGCTTAACAAATCCAAGCACTAACAACCAATATGTAAGAATTGAAGAAACAAAATGAAGACTTGAAGTGGAGAGTGCGTCCAGGGGACACAAATACGTCACAATCACGACATAATCGCAATGACAATGACGACGAACCCACAGTCCAGGAAATAGCAAAAGAGAAACTTCTAAGCACACCACATAGTCAACTCATGGCAATGATCAGATGATGAAAAACAAGAGGAAGGAGTTAGATGAAGTTAAGAACACCATGAAGGGAAAGACAGCAATAAATCTTGATGGTATGATCAAGAGGACAAACTCACCCTTCACTGCCATCGTTTTGGAGTGCCCCTTGCCTCCCAAATTTTGTCTCCTATAGCTAGAGGTTTACAATGGCACTAAAGATCCCCTAGATCATAAATAGGGGCATTCAAGACAATATTAAACCTCTAGTAGACCCTATGAAGATCATTCCCAGTAACCCTTAGAGAAGCAACAAGGGTATCGTTTAGCAAGCTACCCATGGCATCTATCACAAACTTTGAGCAACTGAGTGACTCTTTTGTTTGCCATTTTATTGGGGGCCAACACCATAAGAGGCCCACCTCATACCTGCTAACTATAAAACAACAAGAAGGGTAAATCTTAAGAGAGTATGTAAAATGCTTCAACAAAGTAGTGTTAGAAATTGACGAGGTAGACGATTAGGTGATAATGACGACCTTCCAAGCAGGGTTGAACAATCCTAACCTCATCTTCTCTCTAGGGAAGACTCCGTCAACTACAATGATAGACCTCCTGTTCAAAGCCCAGAAGAACATGAACAGAGAGGCTGCATTAACTACAAATGGAATAGATGGCAAGCAAAAGATGGAAGAAATCGACGAGCTCTAACACAAAAATAAGGAGAAGAAGGATTGTTCCCCTAGTTGAAAGAATGATATGAAAATACACAGGCTCATACAAGATCATCAAATATTCCAAAAGAGGAACTTATTACCTCAAATCACTCAATGATAAACAGTTACCTCGTCCATGGAATGTAGAGCACTTCAAGAGGTATTATTGCTAGTTAGATGACGTTTCAATTTTCTTTTATCAAACTGTTTTCTAAGCAGTAATGAATAAGGGGGCATTTTTTCCTACATGAATAAATGTCATTCTCTTGAAAGATCTGAAAGTATTATTTACCATACAAAAGAAGAAAAAAAAAATTTCAAAAAGAAAGCCTGTCATTGAAAGTCTAATGAGTAAAACCAAGTAGATGATAAAAATCTTGATAAGAGTAAAATCGTCACATAAGGTTCAATTTGGACGAACACAATCATAATGACAATCAAATTCTCAAAGCGAGAGTAAGTCATATGATTAAATTCCCATGATTAAAAACCGACAAACACAATCATAATGACAATCAAATTCTCAAAGCGAGAGTAAGTCATATGATTAAATTCGCATGGTTAAAGACTGGTGAACACAATTGTAATGACGATCAAATTCTCAAAGCAAGAGTAGGTCATACAACTAAATTTGCATGGCTAAAAATCGATGAGCACAATCATAATGACGATCAAATTCTCAAAGCGAGAGTAAGTCATATGATTAAATTTGCATAGTTAAAAACAGATGAGTAGTTTTTCTAAAAAGGAAAACAAAAATCAAGGTGCGCAAGAAGCTCAAGAAAACTTCGTACACTCAACCAATGAAGAGAAGGCACATGTCAATCACCTGACGAAAAAGTTGTCATTAAATGTGATGGGACGAGCATCTCGGGGCACGAAGGGCAAATTGAACTGCCAAAAACCTTTCATATTCCTATGCTTGTCCAAACAAAGGATGACAAAGGAATAAAGGGGGCAACTGAGGAGTAGTGTAAAATGGTCGTCCATAAAGTGACAGTCATTGCTAAGGACGACCGTCATTACTAAGGACACTTAAATGGCACAATTGTAACAAACATATAGCCTTTCCAGCCATCAGCTCACAGCTATTACAACTACCTCAAGCTAACCATTACACAACCATTATAGGACATTGAATGGGGAAGTTAAATGACTATTAAATGAGCCATTTAACCCTTCAGCTCAACCATAACTGATGGATAGCGATAATATACTCGTTTGTACGTACAAACCGTCCATGTTAATGACAAGAAAAAGTATGGACGAGTGTAAGTGCATTAGTTCTAGACAACATTTAATGTCCAAATGATAAATGAGCATGGAGCTGTTACTGCCGCCCAATTATGCGCATTTAATGGCCATTACAGACGTTAAAGGGCTGAGGATAAACGATCATTATTAGGCAATAAATCCTCCAACTATGGTACAACGTTAGAAAGGCTAGTAGAATGAGCATTTACTCACACAAAGGCTATAAAAAGCTAGGAGAGACAGGTAAATGATTCAAGTTGAACACACACAAAATAATCTACAAATTACAGATTTCTAAAAAGTTGAAACTAATTTAAGCATCGTAGGGCACTTGGCAGGCCCCAAACCGATGTCATTATCTGTTTAGTGCTTTCTAATAAGCTCAACATACTTTCCTCAGGTATAGCCCTCATCTGTAATGATCATCACTGGATGAAGGGGTGACCATTCGTCCCTAGTAATCATCATTGGACGAAGGGACGACCATTAAGCCACAATTAATGGTAGGACGTTACACATCAGCAATAAGTATTCCAGCCGCTGGCAAGAATGAGATCCTCTCATTCAAACCCCATAGAAGCATTACAAATACTACATTGATACCACCATTAAACACCTCCAATGGCTAGAATAAAGAAGCAAGTATATATATAGGTGCCTCAGGACCTTGGAAGGGGTACTGAATTCTTATCCATACACTCTAGTACTCTTATATCAAGCTTTCTTTTCTCTCTTAGTTATCTGACTCCATCATCGGAGGCTTTGTGGCAGGCACCACACCAGTGACTTTCATCCCTTCTATTCTTCACCCTCTTCTTGCAGGCCTTTTGACGATCTTGGACTATCCTCCCTTTGGATGATCACTTTGACTAATGATTTTGGCATCATCAGTTTGGCGCCGTCTGTGGGAATAAGGGAGAAACGTCCGATTAGGAGTGTAGCTCTACTTTCTGTAGCATCCAGATGGAGTCCCATGCCTCTTCAGATCCAGTAGCCTTGGCCTTGCAAATCTAGGCACTCACAGTCAATGTGGAAGAGCTTGCCAAACAGAATTAGGAGATGAGGTCACAACTGTAGTAGGAGGGCAATCGCGACACTAACAGGAATGAGGACGAAGAGAACAGCAACAGAAGGAACAGGTCTGGAAGGGCAGACCCATCAGACGAAGACAATAATAACCTCTTGAAGAGCATACAAAAGGAATTGGATGAGCTCAAAAATGCGATGAAAGAGAAGACGGAAAAAAATTTAGACGGGGTGGTAAAAAGTATTGACTCCTCGTTCACCGCTAGAGTCCTGGAGTACCCTTTTCCGCCAAAGTTCCACCTTCTCCAGTTGGAATCATTCGATGGTTTGAAAAACCCCTTGGATCATATAACCACTTTCAAAATGATTCTAAATTTGCAACAAACCCTCGATGAGATTTTGTGTAAGTCGTTCCCAGCCACTCTCAAGGGAGCTGCTAGAGTGTGGTTCAGCAAGCTCACTAGATCGTCCATCGACGACTTTGAGTAGCTTAGCAATGCCTTTGTCCGACACTTTGTTGGTGGACAATGCCAGAAAAGGCCAGCGAACCATCTCTTCACGATCAGGCAAGGAGAAGGAGAATCGCTGAGGTCCTATGTGAAAAGATTCAATAGGGAAATGCTGGAGGTGGACGAAGTGGAAGACAAGGTGCAGTTGACCACCTTTAAAGCAGGTTTGAAATCAAAGGACTTCATGGTTGCACTTACAAAAAGCCCTGCAGGGTCAATGGCAGAGATGTTGCTGAAGGCCCAAACGTACATGAATGCTGAAAATGCTTTGGCTACGATTGGGTACGAGGGGTCACAAAGGAAGAACACTTGAGACAAGCCGAAGAGCAAAAAAAGGGAAAGAAACTCCCCTTCGTCCAGCAGGGAATCAATCAAAAGAAGGGACGACAAGCCCTCAAGAACGGTAAAGTTTACTCCTTTAGTCATGCTTGTTGACAAAATATTGATGCAGATCAAAGATGACTGTGCTCTTAAGTGGCCGCAACCATTGCATTCCTCACCTGATGTCCGCAATAGGAGGAAATATTTTCGTTTCCACAAAGATCATGGCCACTACACAGAAGATTGTAGGGGTCTGAAATAAAAAATTGAAGAATTGATCAAGAAAGGAAAGTTACAGAGGTTTGTAAAGAAGGACAAGCCGGGACAGACAAAGCAGAACACTCGAACGAGGTTAAGTGAAGAGCCCAAGGACGAGGATCACCCAAAAGATCATTAAGGGGATGCCATAGGAGAAATAAGGATGAACAACGAGGGACCTACCACAGGGGGATCGTTCAGGTCCCTGAAGAAAGCACAACAGAGACAGATGAATAGCATCCATGCAATGCGTCAGTCCAAACATCAACGAAGGGAGAGCCCAGGTATGGTCTTCTTGGAAGAAGATGCCCAGAGAGTAAAGCAACCCCATGACGACCCCTTGGTTATCATGCTCATGATCGAAGGATTCAACACCAGAAGGATCTTGGTAGATAATGGGAGCTCGGCGAACATCATCTACCTTTCCACTTTCCAACAGCTAAAGGTAGACCCGAAGAGACTTCGTCCACTCAAATCTCCCCTTGTCAGTTTCAGTGGAGATAAGTTGTACCTGAGAGGAATAGTAACATTGATGGTCACGGCTAGCTCATACCCCTACCAAGTAACTAATCAACATAATTTTTTGGTAGTGGACTCACCTTCATCCTACAATGTTATCATAGGAAAGCCCACCCTCAACCATTGGAAAGTGGCCACATCCATATATTTCCTGAAGGTGAAGTTCCCAACAGAACGGGGAATCGGAGAAATAGAGGGAGACCAAGTGCTAGTACGAGAGTGCTACCAAGCAGTGCTGTCGTCAAAGTAAAACCATACATGGGTAATTGAAGAGAAAACCCCAGAAGTCATGGAGGCCCTGGAAATGATTGAACTGGTAGAAGGAGACCCCACAAAAACAACCAAAGTGGGGACGAACTTGGACCCTCAGAAGAAGAAAGACATCGTAAGTTTTTGAAGGATAACTTGGACGTTTTCACTTGGAGTCATGAGGACATGCCTGGCATATCGGCTGACATCATTTAGCATCACCTGAACGTAGATCCTAAGAGAAAACCAATCCAGCAGAGAAGAAGAGTCATTGCCCCCAAACAAAACAAAGCAATCATGGACGAAGTTGACAAGCTGCTTGCCACTAACTTCATCAGGGAGGTCTATTATCTTAAATGGTTGGCCAACATCGTCATGGTCAAAAAGGCAAATGGGAAATGGAGAATGTGCGATGACTCCATGGACCTAAATAGGGCTTGCCCAAAAGACGGCTTCCCTCTACCTAGAATTGATTAGCTTATAGTCTCAACTGCCAGACACAAGCTTCTCACATTTATGGACGCTTTTTCTGGGTACAACCAAATACAGATGGCTGAAGAAGATCAGGAGAAGACTGCTTTTATCACCAGCCAAGGGCTTTATTGTTACAGGGTTATTCTCTTTAGGTTGAAAAACGCAGGAGCCACATACCAGAGGCTGGTAAAGCAGATGTTTAGCAAACAAATTGGGAGGAATGTGGAAGTATATGTGGACGATATGCTCGTCAAAAGCAGGGAAGAGGATAATCATCTAGATGACCTCAAGGAGACGTTCGACACGCTCAGGTAGTACAGCATGAAGTTGAACCCGACCAAGTGTGCATTTGGGGTTTCCTCTAGAAAATTCCTAGGCTTCATGGTGTCATAGAGAGGAATAGAGGAAAATCTAGAAGAGATGAAAGCCATCCTTGAGATGTCCTCCCAAAAGACAATCAAAGAAGTATAATCATTCGCAAGAAAGGTGGCAACCCTCAACAAGTTCGTCTCCAAGGTGACAAACAAGTGCCTTCCTTTCTTTAAAACCTTGAAACAGGCTTTTCGTTTAGACAGATGAGTGTGAAGTGGCATCCCAAGAGCTGAAGCATTACCTAAGCAAGCCCCCGCTCCTGAGTCCATCCAAGGAAGGCGAGGACCTATTCCTGTACTTGGCAGATCTGCAATGGCGGTGAGTGTGGCCTTAAGTAGGGAAGAATAAAAGGCACAACGTCCAGTGTACTACATTAGCCAGGCCTTCCAAAGTGCTAAGGCCCGATACCTACAAATGGAGAAGATTACATTCGCCCTAGTGGTGCCCTCCCGGAAACTTCGTCCATATTTTTAGGCAAACCCGATCATAGTAATGATGGACCAGCCCATCAAGAAAGTAATGAATAAACCCGAAGCTGCAGGACAAATGATACAATAGGCCATTGAGCTCAGTTAGTTTGACATAAAGTATCAACTCAGGACGGCCATAAAAGCCCAAGCGCTGGCAGACTTCATAGCGGAATTCACCACACCCGAACATGAAGATCGCCAAGAAGAACCAACCCTCTGGACGATCCATACAGACGAATCATCAATACAAAAGAGAGGTGGAGCAAGCATCGTTATCATCACTCTCAAGGGGGACACCTTGAAGTACGGAGTTTAGTTTAAATTTTCTGTGACTAACAATAAAGTTGAGTACGAGGCCATACTGACAAAATTAAAGATTGCCCAAGCACTTAGGGCTAAAACTGCCTTGCTGAGAAGCGATTCACAGCTCGTCATAGGGCAGGTTAATGCAAAGTTTGAAGCAAAGAAGTCAAGGATGCAGAGATATCTGAAATTAATGAATCAATTGATTAGCAAATTTGATCAGGCAAGTTTTGCTCAAATCCCACAAGACCAAAATGCAGAAGCTAACGAAGTGGCCAGAAGTGCGTCATCTGACAATCAAGTGAAGGCGGTTGATTGGAGGTTGGAAGAACAGAAGTCTCCTAGCATCGAAGAATTTCAGACCTTCCCGGTGCACACCCACACTGGCTGGACGAGGACAATTTTTTCCTATCTCAAGGACGGACGATTACCACTCAATCCCGACGAGGCCAGGAAGATCAAGAAATGAGCTACCAAATTCACTATGCTAAATGAATAGCTTTACAAAAGAGGCTTCTCACAGCCTTACCTAAGGTGCGTTAAAGAAGAAGAAGCCAAGTAAATTTTGGAAGAAGTTCACGAGGGCATTTGCGGTGACCACATGGGAGCAAAGTCCCTGGTAAGAAAGATCATGAGGGCAGGCTATTTTTGGCCTACAATGCAGCAAGACGTAATAAAGTTTGTTAGAAAATGTAACAACTGCCAAAGGTATGGAAATGTCCAACAAGTTCCAAGGGAAAAGATGACAGCTATCACCTCACCCTGGCCATTTGCACAATGGGGGATCGACATTATGAGACCTTTGTCACAAGGTAAGAAGCAAGTGAAGTTTTTGCTTGTCACAATCGACTACTTCACGAAGTGGGTGGAGGTGGAAGCACTAGCCACAATCATGGAAGCGAAGGTACAGAACTTTGTGTGGAAAAATATTGTATGCAGGTTCGGGATACCTCAGACGATCATCTCAGATAATGGTCGGCAGTTCGACAGCCCAAGATTTCATTCATTCTACTTAAACCTCAACATTAGAAACAAGTACTCCTTTCCAGGACATCCTCAAGCCAACAGACAGACAAAAGTGATGAATCAAACATTGCTAAAAATCATCAAGGCCTGATTAGTGAGGGTAAAGGGAGCATGGCCCAAGGAGTTACCAAGTTTTTTATAGGCCTATCGAACCACAGCAAGAACCCCAATAGGAGAGACACCCTTCAATTTCACGTATGGCACAAAAGCAGTCATCCCCGTCGAATAAGGCTCACCAGCCTGAGGAAGGAGTTCTTCAGCGAAGACAGCAATGACGACCAATTGAAACTAAACCTGGATTTCTTAGACGAAGTCCTAAACCAAGCTTCTTAGAGAATGGCCAAGTACCAGTAGAAGATGGCCGAGTATTACAACCAGAAGGTAAAACTCAAGAGATTTAGCATCAAATATCTCGTCCTATGGAAAGTGACACCTGCAACAAAGGACCCAACTCAAGGCAAGTTAGGGTTGACATGGGAAGGCCCATACCGAGTCATCCACTACTCTCGACGAGGAAGTTATCACCTAAAAGATTTGGACGGGAACAAATTGCCTCGTCCTTGGAATGTTGAACACTTGAAGAGGTACTACAAGTAGGAACTGTAGCTCATTTGTAAGAAATTGGTAACGTCTTTTGATTTTTGAAGTAGATTAATAAATGTACTATTCAGTGCCTAACATACTTTTTCAATCTTTCTCCTCTCGTCCTCTGTGAGCTCGTCTAACCAAATCTTTGACTAAATGTAAACCACTTAACAAAGTTAAAATGATAAAATTCCTTAAATGGATGTAAGTCATTTTAATCAAAACAAAAACGATAAGATTCCTTAGATGGATGCACATCGTTCCAACTAAGTTAAAATGATAAGATTCCTTAAATGGATGTAAATCATTTTAACCAAAACAAAAACGATAAGATTCCTTAGATGGATGTACATCGTTCCAACTAACTTAAAATGATAAGATTCCTTAAATTGATGTAAGTCATTTTAATAGAACAAAGACAATAAGATTCCCGAAGAGGATGTAAATTGTCCAAATAAAAGCTAAGGCGATAAGATTCCTTAAATGGATATAGGTCATCCTGACAAAACTAAGACGATAAAATTCCTTCAACGAATGTACATCGTCCCAACAAAGTTGGAATGGTAAAAGTCCCTAAGTGGATGAAAATTATTCCGAGTCCCTAAGTGGACGAAAGCTATTCCTTAACAAAGCAAAAATGACAAGATTCCATAAGAAGATGCAAGTCAAGGCAAAAATGAGATTCCATGAACATGGGTCATTAAGCAAATCCTTCAAACGATTAGACAACCCAACCTACCATTCAGTATGTGCAAAGTATAAACAAGCAATATTCAAAAGCAACATGAACACAATGAAATAAATGTATATAAAAGGAGTTCCAGTTTAAGAATTTTTCAAAAGCCCCAAAACAGGCAGGGTACCCAGAAGTACACAAAAATAAAGAAGAAGAAAAAACAAGGAAGCTAGACAGCAAGAGCATCATTTTCCCTTCTTTGTCAGGCGCTAAAGGGTCCTTGTCAGCAACTGCAATAGTCTGGGCAGCTTACGCAGCCTGCGCGGCCTCGTCAACCTCTATCTCCTTGTCAATGACCTCGAAGTCCAGATCCCCCAAGTCTGTCACTGGACCATGCTTCACCAAGTATCTTCTCAACAACTCAAAATCTTTGCTGCTCATCCTTCTGCTTCACTAGTAGCTTCTCTACATTCAGTTCCTCGGACAAAGACTTTATTTTCTCCTTGGATGCATTATTGTCATCCATTGCGGCTATTAGGTCTTTCCTCAGACAAGAACCCTCTGCCTCTAATGCCTCCACCTTGGAATTGGCTACTACTGTCTTTTCCTCGTTTATCAAATACTAGGAGGTAATGTGCATTGTCTCACCCAACACCTGGCAACCAAACCATACAGTGATCAAAATTAGCTAAGGCCACTAGCGTGTATGGATGAACAATAGAAGACGAAGGAAGATTACCTGCACGAGCTTATGAACATGGCGACTTACCATCTCATGGGAAGGAACACCCGAGATCTCCTTCATTTCCTCAGGCGTCACAACCTCGTTAGCCCAAGCTAGAGCCGTCTCGGTGCAGCCCAGACGTTGGCTCTAACCTTTTCCTTCCCCTTATCCCCTATCCAGTGCTTCTTCGAAAGAGGAGTGATCTCTTCAACAAAAGCAGCTAGGGAGCCAGCCCGACCTTCCTTCGGGATAGGGGTGACCCTTCTCAGTCACTTCCTTCTCCTTCTCCTTCTTCTTCTTAACGACCCTTACCCTCCACTAACCAATGATAGAAAAGGGCTTGTTCTTCTTCTTCTTGATACAGGCATACAGCTCCTAGTTAAATTTGGTTGTCATCTTTACTGGGAAAGAGCATAAAGTTTTTTTTTTTTTTTAATAAAAAAAGGAAGGAAGATGGACCAGTTTTGTCCTAAAACAACTCATTTTCTCTTCTCTGCATATGGTACGAAGGACGTAGTGAGAAGGCTCCGGACCCAAACAGTGACAAGCCAAGATCTGAGGGTCAACTAACTCATCAAAATCGTTAATAGTTCTCGCGTACTTAATAGTTTCCCGAATGCGCCCTTCAAATTGGCTCTCAAGTTCGGGACGATCCTTAACTACAAAACAAGAGAAAATATGCACAAGGTCAAAATAGACGATCAGAGTAAGCAATGAAATTAGGATTTTCTTACAAGAGGTGAACGCACCAAGTTGAGGGGTCTCCCATCGATGCAGCAGCCTAAGGACATTCCCCTAAAAGTCGTCGAAAAGGGTCTCCCAACCGTCACTTGACACGAAAAAATACCTAGACTTCTAATATCAGAAGGACAAAGGTAGATCGACGATGAGCCGAGACCTTCTATCCCAGGGCACGAGCTCATAATACTGAAACTCCTTAGATTCTTTCAGACGATAGAGATGGATGAACACATTCTCTCCAAATCACTCAACCTAATCTCAAAACCCATTCCCTCCCTCCTTAAAATCTCTCCCACAGTCTCGAACCAATCCAAGGATCGGTGCAATAGGGGACATTCCCCCAAAAGTCGTCGGAAAGGGTCTCCCAACTGTCACTCAACACAAAAAAATACCTAGACTTCCAATATCAAAAGGACGAAGGTAGATTGACGATAAGCCGAGACCTTCTATCCCAAGGCACGAGCTCATAATACCTAAACTCCTTAGATTCTTTCAAACAATAGAGATGGATGAACTCATTCTCTCCAGATCACTCGACCTAATCTCAAAACCCATTCCCTCCCTCCTTAAAATCTCTCGCACAGTCTCGAACCAATCCAAGGATTGGTGCAATAGGGGATATAAACTGACCAACACTAACTCTAAGCTACTATTGCCTTATACAAAATCCCCAACCCGCAAACAATGGTCACTAGGAGAACCTAAGAACGCTCCCAAACAAGCAAAGAAGAATGCAACAGAGGGAGAAGTACGTCTAATATCGGAGTAATCAACCATTAAGCACAAGAAAAGGAAGAAATAAAAAGTTCTAATAGGAAAAGGAGTAGAAAAGGGGTGTACCTAAGAAAAATGAGGAAACTGAGAAATCAAGGGAGCAAGTGTGTATCAGAAAAAAGGAAAGTGAAGAAGAAAGGAGGAAAAGATAAGGATGCTTAAAAGGCCACCTCGGAAAACGGAAAAAGTGTGGAAAAACGAAAGGTCTCATTGGAACAAAAACCCCTTAGCTAACCTGGGCATGACACGTGGCCACAACGTGAGCCACACCGCCACTACGCTGTAAATGCAGAAGGGGTGGAACCCCAAGCACCACAACCGCCAAAAAAAAAATAAAAACTTTACATATTCCTATGACCGTCCTTAATTGGACGATCTCGGAATAAGGGGCAACTGATAAGCCCGACATACTTTCCTCAGGTAAAGCCCTCGTTTGTAATGATCATCACTGGACGAAGAGGCGACCGTTCGTCCCTAGTAATCATCATTGGATGAAGGGAGGACCATTAAGCTACAATTTATGGTAGGGCGTTACACATCAATAATAAGTATTCCAACCGTTGGCAAGAACAAGATCCTTTCATTCAAACCCCACAAAAGCGTTACAAGTACTACATTGATACCACCATTAAACACCTCCAATGGCTAGAATAAAGAAGCAAGTATGTATATATATATAGGTGCCTCAGGACCTTGGAAGGGGTACTGAATTATTATCCTTACACTTTAGTACTCTTATATCAAGCTTTCTTTTCTCTCTTAGTTATCTGACTTTATCATCGGAGGTTTTGTGGCAGACACCACATCGGTGACTTTCATCACTTCCATTCTTCACCCTTTTCTTGCAAGCCTTTTGACGATCTTGGACCATCCTCCCTCTTGACGATCACTTTGACTAACAATTTTGGCATCATCACTTTCTTAGGTACAGGATCTCTAAGTCGTCCATCATACTGACGAGCTCTAGGTCGTCCATTGTACTGACGAGGCGAAATCGCATTTTATCACTTTTAATATGGTTACAAACGTGTTTCTAGGAGATGTTGAAGTTATTTATTTAATTGAAAAGAAAAATAAGATGACAGAAAAGTAAAGTTGATATAAATTTACAATTATATTTCCATTAAATAAAACAAAAAAAAAATAACACATTTTTTTAGCAAATAAAATTATGTATGTTCAAGTGGTCGAAACCACCAAAAAAAAAAAAACAATTGGACAAAATCACCCCTACCATCTGTGTTTCCTCCTCTTTCCGACCAAACATATAATTAAAAAAGAATACTTCTCACAAGGCTTTCGGCTTTTGATGGGCTCGAGAAGAAACCATCTCCACCATTTCTGTTTTCCTCTTTCCAACCAAACATTTACTTAAAAACATATTTCTCACGAGGCTTTCGGTTTTTGATGGGCTCGAGAAGAAATCGCCCCCACCATCTGCGTTTCCTCCTCTTTCCAACCAGACATTTACTTAAAAAATATATATATATTTCTCACAACTTTTCTTCTTTCCTTTTCTTTCCTTCTTTCTCTTAATAATTTAGCAATTAATTTATCACTGTTGCTCGTTGTCACTGTCATCTATTAGCAAAAAAATGTTGTCACTGTCATCTGCACGTTGCCTTTGTCACTGTCATCTATTAGCAAAAAAATGTTGTCACTGTCATCTACACGTTGCCTTTGTCACCATCATATTGTCGTCACCCCTACCATGTTTTGTCCGCTCCTCTATTTGCCAGGTGAGGTGTAACATTTTTTTTTTTTTTTTTTTAAACAGGTGTGACATTTTTTTTGAATATGAAGTTATGAACGTTAGAAAACTTTATTGAAATCTATATGATTTTTTTTCCCTGCGTGAAATCTATAAGAAATTCTCTTCAAAAAAAAAAAGAAATCTTTAAGAAATTGTACAAACATGAAGCTAGTTGGAAGTTGGTACGTTTTTATTTATTTTTTAAGAAACTGAAGCTACTTGGAACATGAATTCCAACAACTGTTCCCATCAACCATACATACGAAATAAATTAAAAATAAAGCTGACATAGTTTGTCTTAATCCAAACGTGCATCTCGATGGCTCCACGAAGGAGGTCAATATATCGCTAATGTAAGAAAGCTAATTTCGATAAAAGTGAAATGTTAACGGCACATGAATCTGTTAAGGAATCATTTATTGTGGGATTTAATTAATAAAATGACCGAAAATAATACTAAGATGACAAATAAAACTTAGAAAGTTGACTTCATTAGTTTTCCACTTCTCGATTAAAAAAACAAAAAAAAGGAATAGCAATGATTCAATGTAATAAATTGTGTAAGGTTGGATTTAATCAACCATCTTGTTGGCTTTATTCCATACCAAATTTGTTTATCTTTCAGCAATTAGTAACCCTGCATTTAGGTGGATTTGTTGCAAGGGTAGTGAGTGAGATAAAGTGTTGAATGCTCAAGAGTGTGCAAGAAAATAGAGTCTCGCGGCTGGATCTCGCGAGTGACTTGCAGCTGCAAGCCGCAAGAAGCAGCACACGTGCCAAGCATGCCAGAAGTTGAAGAGTTATGCTAGTTGGAACACTACAGGACAAAATAGGACAACTAGCCGTTCTGTTATCTTGCGGTTGGATCTTAAAACTCAGTCAAGTCGCGAGGCCAAGCCGCGAGCCAGCCCTATTTTGAAAAACCTAACGTTTCACATTCCTTTCTCACCCTAGTATAAATACCTCTTATACCCACGAAAGAATGAGAGCTTCCAGAGAGAATTTTGAGAGAGAAATCCTAGAGTAAAACAAGATTGATTCATCCACAATCTTTACATAAGAGACTCTTCAAATTCCTCAACTCTCTTCCTCTCAATTGTTAAATCGTTGGGAGGCATTTTACCAAAACATTTTCTCACCATATCCATTACTGTGAAAGGGCTATTTGGTGTTTTGGGAAGCAGTTAGGAAGAAACCAATTTACATTGGTTGATGCTATGGTCAAGTAGCAGAATTCGGGAAGTTAGAAAAGAAATAGGTTCAGCGCAACCTCATTGGAGTAAGAAGTTTGGAGGGTTTAGGTACACTGGGTAGATTAGGCTTGGAAGGTCTATTGCTGTTCATGTATCTCAACTACATTTTCTAATGGATTGTTTACCGCTTGGAGGGCGGCGGAGAGGTTTTACGCTGAAGGCTTCGGTTTCCTCTTCGATAACACATCGTGTGTTGCCCTTGTGTTTGCATCTCTCTTTCCTTTATCTTTACCTTTTATTTTCTGCTGTAGATGTGATTTTAATTGGCATAGATTGTTTATCAATTCTGTATTAAGCTTTTGTTCAAGTTCCGCACATTAATTGTTTGATATAAAGTTTGAATTGGTAATTTGTAAATTGGGGGTCTAAACGTTCAAGGGTGTTTTTACACTATTTGAACTTTCAAATTGAACATGAAAGTATTAGAACATTTTGAAAAAGGCTTTTCTCTACTCAGATTCCCCTCTCTCTCTCTCTCTCTCTCTCTCTCTCTCTCTCTCTCTCTCTCTCTCTCTCTCTCTCTCTCTCTCTCTATATATATATATATATATATATATAAGGCAAGACTTAGGTGCTGTTTCTTAGGTTCCCCTCTTAAGATTCTGCCATATGGATTTTTTCTCATGAATATGGATTTTTTTCTCATGAGAAGGAATTATATTTTTTAGTTAACTAACCACATGGCTAAATTTTAAGAAGGGAACTTAAGGAACAACACCTAAGGTACTATACCTAAGTTTTATCCATATATATATGAGTTTTATCCATATATATATGAGTTTTATTAACATGTGCTCTTAGGACATATATTCTTAAACTATTTTAAGAAACCTTTTATAGAAAAATAAAAAAGTTACTAACTTTTTTAACAACCTTTTCAATTCCTCATTAAAGTATTTTCAAAAATGGATAATTAATGTGTGTCCAAGGGCATACAATAATCGGTATGTATGTGTGTGTGTATATATATATATATATATATATGGACACACACACAATTAATTTTTGGGTTGAAAATTAAAATTTTAACAAAAAGTTGACAAAAAATGCTAGCAGCACAAAATTCTTACAATTTCTATCACATGGCGAGTTGCGAATGATGGAAGTCAAATAGTGGGTTCACACTTTTATCACTTACAACTCACCGCATGGCGAGTTGTGATAAAAATTATGAGATTTTTTTTTTGTGTATCTAGTGTTGCTCTAAATTGACATGTTTGTAAGATATAGACTTATAAACTAAAAGAAATTAAAGTTGACAATATTTTTACAACAATCTAACAAGGAGTATAAATGCTCTGTATTTGGTTTTCATGACCAAATGGGAATGATATCCTCTATTCTTCTTCTCTATCAGTGCAATGTCTTGTCTATTAACCATTTTTCTTTTGTTTTACATAAGGCGTTGCTTTTATTTTGCTTTTCAGTTTTTAGCTAGGATACATAAACACTTCGTTTAGGGTTCCGTATCTTTGTAGTACCTGTGTCATATCGGTGGCATACCTACCGTTTCATGATATAATTTTTTTAAAAATTGCTTGTGTCATTATGTCGTACCCATACTTGTATCCTTACCCATACCCATGTCCGTGCATCCTAGATTTTTATTCATAATGATGTCTAATTGGTGACCGCATTAGTCCATTGTCTTAACCACCAATCACATGAATTTTTCTTTTGGAATTAGGGTTTGGTGCCACCGAATGCAATTCAACACCTTTATTTTGTATTCCACCGTTCCATTATGTGTTTTTCATCTTTTCGAGTATTTTTGGTTGGAATGAAAAGTGGGTGAATGGAAAATAAAAGAGAGAAAAGTGGGGAGAAAATGACTGTTTGGTTAGGAGGGGAAGGGAGAGAGAAAATTTGTGGCACTCGGGTGTTTTCTCTCTAGGCCCACTAAAAATAAATCTCCCCAAATTGGGGAGAATATAGGAGAGAAAACAAGGAGCTTTTGCTTTTGGACAAATTTACCCCAGCAGATACATTCTAGATGTTTAGGGTTGCCATTTTTTAGGCATTTTTCTGGCCGTTGCCTTGTTCTTCTTCTTCTTCTATTTTTTTTTTTTTTTTTTGGGATGTTGCCTTCTTCCTTTTTTTTTTTTTTTTTTTTAAAACAGTTTTGGATTTTTTTTTTTTTTCATTTAATGATGTTCCCATCTATATACAATTTATTTTTAAGTATATAATGTGTTACTTTTTGTTTTATTTAATAGGGACTGTAGACACCGCATTTTGTATCACTTATGACTTAGGCCTCCATTGCCCAATGATGTTGGAATTCTAAAGCCCAAAGTTAGTTTAGGGCCCGATCAGATTGAAATTGACTTGTGGAAAGTATACTTTTTGTTTTATTTAATAGGGACTATAGACACCGCATTTTGTATCCCTTATGACTTAGGCCCCCATTGCCCAATGATGTTGGAATTCTAAAGCCCAAAGTTGGTTTAGGGCCCGATCAGATTGAAATTGATTTGTGGAAAGTATTTTTTGGAAAATATAACTCTTTTATGAACTAAATAAGCTATTTTTGGAAAATAAAGGCTACGAAAACCCTAGGGCATGCGTACGCATACATACGTATGTGCACGCATGCTCAAGATCTGTATATGCATGCTTTAAGCATGCGTATGCATACACGGGCATGTGTACGCATGCTAGGGTTCCAGAAACTATGAAAGGCAAGTTTTTCTGCATTAAAGTTTGGTTTTGGAACGAATCCCATATCGTTTGGGAGCCATTCCAAACCCCCATTTTCTAACTATAAAAAGCCATATATGGTACCTTTTCAAGACATAGAGAAAATCTTAAGGGAAAACACAAGATTCACTGGAAATAGTAAATTAAAGAGTGAGTTTTTCACAAAATATCCTCTAGTCAATATTTTTCTTATTGAGGCATTTTCTGGTCTTGATATTTGAGTTTCAAGTTTATTAATCACTTCTTTGTTTGATTGTGAATAGATTGACTGAGGAGAACAATCAAAATCAAGTTTAGGAACTTTGTGTTTTCGAGGTATGATGTTTAAGTCCTTTTTTTCCTTTCTTTTGCTTGTTTTAATCTTCTTTTTCTTGTTTATTTCTTGTTTGTTTATGTTATAATATGTTTTTTTTTTTTTTTTAGTTTAAGTTTACATGGCTTTTTTGTTGTTAAGCATGCTAGGTTGTTAGATTTAAGTTTTTTTTTTCTACTTTGTTCTTGTGTTTCTGAGTTAGGGTTTAGGGCGTGTATGCATACATATGCTTTCTGCATGTGCACACATACTCGAAGTATGCATATGCATACAACTGGGCTACACATGCAAGCCCTATGTATGCGCAAACATTCTCATGCCTTGAAACCCTAATTTGACCCTTTTTACTTTTGTTTCTTTGATTCATTTATTTAACATACTTCTATCTGCCTTAGTTCTTTTATACCTATATATCTCTACCTCCATGTTTTGGTTGTTTGTTTGTTTGGTTTTTTCTTTGTATTTTAGATTAGGTTTTTAATCTCTTTTTTTTCCATGAATATGTATATAACTTATCCATGCATTGATGCATAGGTGTTGTGATATAGTGAGGTAAGGCACTGTAGACACTGCATTTTGTACTCCTTACGACTCAGGCTCCCGTTCCCCAATGATGGTAAAATTCTAAAGCCCAAGGTTGGTTTAGGGCCTGATTAGATTGACATTGACTTGTGGAAGTTTTTTTTTTTTTAATGAAAAATATAACTCTTTTATGAGCTAAATAAAATTAATTTTGGAAAATAAAGGTCACGGAAACCCTAAGGCATGCGTACGTAGACACATGTATGCGTACACATGCCCCAAACCTGCGTACGCAAGCTTTATGCATGGACCATGAAAGGCAAGTTTTCTGCATTAAATTTGAGGTTTAGAATGAATCCCACATTGTTTGGGAGCCATTCCAAACCCCCATTTTCTCAATATAAAAAGTCATACATGGTACCTTTTCAAAAATACACAGAAAATCTTACGGGAAAACCTAAGATTCGCTAGAAATAGTGAATCAAAGAGGGAGTTTTTTTCACAAAACATCCTCAAGTCAACTTTCTTTTGATTGGGACATTTTTTGGTCTTGATCTTTGAGTTTTGAAGTTTACTAATCAATTTTGTTTGGTTGTAAATAGATTTTACTGAGGGGAACAGTCAAAATCAAGCTAAAGAGCATTTGTTTTTAAGATATAAGTTCTCAACTTTCTTTTTAATTTCCTTGCTTTTCTTGTTTTAATCTTTCTGTTTTCTTTGTTTTTCTTTTTTATTTATGTTGTAATATGTTTTCTTAGCTTATGTTTTCTTTGTTTTGTCGTTTAAAGCATGTTAGGTTGTTAGATTTATCGTTTTAAGTTTCTACACTACTTTTGTTCTTTCTGTTTATGGGTAAGGGTTTTTGGGCATGTATGTGTACGTGTAAACACTGCATTTTGTACCCCTTACAACTTGGGCCCTTGTTCCCTAATGATGCTGAAATTCTAAGACTTAAGGTTGGTTTAGGACCCAATTTGATGTTAAATTGACTTGAGAAATGTTAAAATGGAAAATGTAACTTTTAATGAGCAAATAAATCTATTTTGGAAAAGTAAAACCAAAGGACCCTCGGTATGCGCACGTAGGAATCAACCTGCACGCGCAGCCATGATTATACGTGCACAGGCACGATCTTGTGCACACATGGCAGATTCAAGAAACCATGTAAGGAAATTTTGCTACATTAAAACTGAATTTTGGAATTTTTCTAGCTTTTTCTTGTTCAATAATAAGATTTATTGCTTTTCCTAGCATGTTCTTGCTTCCTAGCATGTCTTTATGGTTTTTCTAGCATATTTACTTGCTTTTACCATGATTTATTGCTTTGATGTTGTTGGCCTAGCCTTCTTGAGCTAGGATATGTCTAAATATAATGTTTGTGCTTAGATCTACATGCTTTTAGGCTCCTTGCCATGTTTATGCTTAGATCTACATGCCTTTTGCTTTCTATGCCATGCCTATGCTTACATCTATATCTTTGAGTGCTCTTTGCCTTGCTTATGTTTCTGGATCTACATGTTGGTTGCTATGCCATGTGCTTCTATAGCCCTTTTATCCCTTGATATCTCTCTTTCTTGTGTTTTGGCCCCTTGGTGGGGTGTAGATCTAGATCCCATGGTCTAGGCCTACATCCGCACACCTAGGCCTATATCAAAAGGTTTGGATCATTTCCTTTATGCATGTCTATGTTTGCTTGATTGCTTCTATGCTCCAGATCCATGTCTGTCTATCTAGATCTAGGCTTTGCCATGCTTTGCGCCCTCTGTGGGCTTGTACTTGTTGGTCCTTGAGGCTACTTTCTTGTGTGGTTGCATCTGTCCCTCATAGGGCTTGTTTGGATGTAACCACTTGTGAGATACACCTTCATGGTTTTAGTGTGCTTCATTCACACCTTTCTCCTCTCCATGCGATGTTGATATGTTTGTCTTGCTTGCTTTGTGCCGCCCGTTTGGCCTTCTTTGCATCTTTGCACGCTTGCCTACATATTCATGCATGAATCTATGTGTCGTCCATACTCCAATCCAATGAAACTATGGACACTCGATCCAAACCTACATTTGTCCTCCTAGGACACCCTCTTTTGTTTGATAACATGCTTGTTTGCCCTTCCATATGCTCAACATGCTTTGTTTTCCCTCATTTGGCTCTCTTTGTTAGCATGTTCTTTGCATGCTCCCCCTATCTCCTTTGTTGCTTTCTTGCTTGTCTACTGGCTTAGTTCTTTTATCTTTGCATGTACACGCATAGAGCATGGACACTTGGAGCAAGGGTGCGACCTCCTAGGCACAAGCAAAAAAGGCAAGGATAGAAGCAAGAAGATGTGTGCCCACAAAGGGCAATGTCTAGTATATTAGGGGGCCTAGCCACTCCTGAGTGGTTCTCTCTCTCTCTCTCTCTCTCTCTCTCTCTCTCTCTCTCTCTCTCTCTCTCTCTCTCTAAGCCTCTTCTCTAGAGCATGTATTAGGGTTCCCCCTCTCCTTGTACCCTTTACTTTTCCTACTCTTTACTTGGGTCGTGTTCCCTAAGTATGGCAATGTCTGTTTTACATTTCCTGTACCTTACTAGGCCATACCCTTGGAATATTAACAATGTCTATTTTACTTTCCTGCTCTGTGTGATAGCATTGTGCATGATGTATGTGTATATATATATGCCTATGCGTGTGTGGGTGATTGTGCACTTTGTATGATGGACTCTCATGGTTATGTGAGTAACCCTCGCTAATCACGAGTGCTCTTGACCTTGTAATGTGGGTATGCGCTTAAGGCGATTGCTGTAGGTGCATATTCATGCTATATTGTGTGGACGATCATCGCGGTGTAATTGTCTTAAACCATATCACCTGAGTAACATTGGTTTCCCCAGGTATGCTACACGCATCAACATGCTTGGTGCTTTGAAGGGCTTCGGCTCGTCTTAGTACTAGCATGTCGCTACGCGCCGTATACACAGATGTAAAACCCTGCTAGTGCGCCATAGCTCACAAAACGTGAAACTCTGCTGGATTTTCGCTGTGAAAATGGGGCACCCTGTTGCTGTATTCTTACAGTGAAAGCTTGGTGAGAATAGCATTTTAAATGCTATGATGCACTTGAGGTGAAGCATTGCCAAATTTTTGCTGCAAAAATGAGGCGCAATGTTGCCAAATTTTTTCCATGGAAATTTGGCATCAATTCCAATTGCACTAGGAAAACATTGATTAGGACCACACTCATCCTGAAACCAAACCTCAAAACCCAATTCGCTTAAAGCCTCGAAAGCTAATGCCAATAGCTCGTTTTCAACTGCCAATGTCTCTAAATTATGATTTTACCAAAATAAAGGACTGTCTATGGACAAGCATAGTGGGGTGCCTAACACCTTCCCCACATGTAACCAGACTTCCAAACTCAAAAATCAAGATTTTTTTATCCATCCACATTAAATTAGGAAAAATGTTCTTTTTCTTAACCTAGGATCAGTAATAAAATCAAATAAAGTTAGGTAACCAATCACACCTTAGAAAAGCCCAATGATTGGTGGTGACTTCACTTACCCTTGGTAATTTCCTTAAAATCAACTCAGATTCCAGTCACACACCCGAGGTATGACACAACTCCATATCATTCTCGCACTGAGATAAAGGCACACGGGCGTTGTTGCGATGGGTGGCCGAGCAACTACAAGGTGTCAACAAGATGTCTTTATAAGAATATGCTAGGGTTTGTGATGTGATGATATGCATGAAAGATGTATGTTAGGGTTTTTGGGATGATTGATGTCATATTATGTACTTAGATGTATGCAATATTGAACATGCCTTTAATGAGATTAAGACTTAAGACACAATGAGTGGAAGTTAACCTTCAGGTCAAGTGGGGTTGGGTACCTAACACCTTCCTATCCCTATGCCTAAATTCCAAACTCATACCTTGGTAATAAAATTAGTCATTCCAAGAAAGGGTGCTATATATATGGTTCCTAGACCTAAACGAGGTGGTGACTCCAATATCTTTTCTCCACCTCGGTCCACTCGGTCGAGGGGTACTGCCCTCTCCGAAAGTCGCATTGCGCCCACAGGCACACATTCACATGAACATGCATTTGGTTTGAAATATGATCTTGCTTTGTTTTGTAGAATATAAAAATGCAAGTTTATACGCCATGCTTTAAGTATGATAACATGTTTGTTTGATTGCTTTCATGCCTATGTTTTTGCCTTGGATATGATATAATGAGATGCTTGAAGGATGTATGTTAAGGTTTGGGATAAAATGCCATGTTGTTTGCTTAGATGTATGATAGTGTATGTTTGAGTCTAGAATGATAAATATTGAGTATGTCTTTAATGAGATTAAGACATAAGACACAATTAGTGGAAGCCAACCCACGGCCCAGGTGCCTAACACCTTCCTATCCCTATACCTAAACTCTGAACATGTGCTCTGGTAGTAGATCAGTCCTTCCACAAAGGGCGCTATATTTATGATTCCTAGAACTAATCTAGGTGGCGAATCCATTTTTCATTCTCCACCCTAGTCCACCTGGCCGAGGAGTACTCCCTCCCATTGCTCCCACATGGACATCATGGTAAATTTATAAAAACTCTATTTTTAGTCCTCTAATTTTTCATCTTAACCAAACAAAAAGGTTTTCCATCCCTTCATTTTTTCACCCTCCCAACTAAATACAAATTAGAGAAATCAAAATCTTTTCTATCCTCCCACTTCTTCATCCTCTCCCCATTTTCTATCCTACCACTTTTTTATTTAGTTTTTAGACAACAAAGATTCTAGATTAGTGTTTCTGTTTTGTTTTAGGCCAAAATGCAAAAACCAGCCTCAAAGTTTCACCAATTTTTATTTTAGTCCTTTAAGGTTTGGTTTTGTAAAGTCTATATTTTTAGGTTGGCAACCATGAACAAATTGTAACCTTTAGAACTTAGTTTGTCTAGTTGTTTAGTCTAGAAATATTCAGTTAAACAAGACAAATGAAGTTCAGGACTGTTGAAGACTCAAGAAATCAAACTAAGAAAAGTGCATATAAGACTCACTTATCTCGACTGATCGAGATACACATCTTTATCGATCAAGATTCGTGTAGTTTTCAGATCTTGCTTTTTCTCTCAATCATTTAATATAGGGTTATGATGGAACATATAGATATTTAAATAAAAACCCTATAGCACATTTTTATTCATTCAAGACGGAAATGTTCTATACACAGATCTAGAGATTTTCCATACCCTTTTGGAGCTATAGTTGGAGACTTTATGCAAACAATAGATCCTGTTATAAAATAAAGTTGCAGCATCAAGTCAGCCACAGTTACTGATCTAAATCTTTAGAACTTAGTTTGTCTAATTATTTAGTCTAGAAATATTTATTTAAACAAGATAAATGAAGTTTAGCATAGTTGAAGACTCAAGAAATCAAAAGAAGAAAAGTGCATATAAGACTCACTTATCTCGACTGATCAAGATACACATTTTAATTGATCGAGATTTGTGTAGTTTTCAAATCTTAGTTTTTCTCTCAGTCGTTTAATATAGGGTTATGATGGAACTTAAGGATATTTAAATAAAAACCCTATAGCCCCTTTTTGTACATTTAAGAGGACAGTGTGTTGCACCCCCTTGAAATGGGTGCATGTACATCACACCTCCTATGGTGGTTGCCAAAGCTCCAAGTGAAAACGAAGTATACAAATCTAGAGATTTTTCATACTCTTTTAGAGCTACAGCTAGAGACCTTGTGAAAACAACAAATCCAATTATAAAGTAATGTTGCAGCATCAAGTCAACCACAGTTACTGATCTAAATCTTTAGAACTTAGTTTGTCTAGGATTTTAGTCTACAAATATTAAGTTAACCAAGACATGAAGTTCAGCACAGTTGAAGACTCAAGAAATTAGAAAAAGAAAAGTGCATATAATACTCATTTATCTCAACTAATCGAGATACACATCTTAACTAATCGAGATTCATGTAGTTTTCAAATCTTACTTTTTCTCCCAGCTATTTAATATAGGGTTATGATGGAACTTAAGGTTATTTGAATATAAACCCTATAGCATGTTTTTATACATTCAAGAGGGCAGTGTTCTGTGATAGGCCAAAACAAATTGACCCCTTGTGATAAATTAGTTGATTAATTATCCAAGTTTATTAATTAATCAAATTAACATGCAAAGCGCGTGGTAACATAAACAAACCACCAATTAAGCTAAGTATGCAACGGAAATTAAATTAACACGATGGTTTGTTTACGAATGAGGAAAACCTAAATCACCACTCCCGAGAATCCACTATTATCAAAACAAGTAGTTACAAGTAAAGGAATCCCAGTACCTTATACCAACCTACAGTTAAACCCTAACCCCAATACCCAATTAGACAAGCTCTCTTTGTAATGCACGGCTCCCAGTACGTGACTAACCAATTGCGCGAATCCCAGTACGCGACTTCAATCACTAACTAGAAAAGGTTGTTGGCTGCAAAGTTCATCAGTTCATCACACGATGAAGATCGAGAAGCTCCTTGGTTACAAAACCCTATGGTGCACAAACACAACAGCTTCTTCACAAGAAAGATGAACTAGGGCAAATTTTATCTCCGGTCACAATTTGTTTGAACAAACTTCACTCAACACCTATGCAACTTGTTCCACCTTTAACGGCCCTTAAAATAATCGTTTTTTATGTTTAGGATTGTGAGAAAAGAAAGCCAAAATATACAATCATGGATTGAATGAAAAACAGTCCTGAAAAACTGAACTTCATAAACCTCAACAGATACCTATCTATCGAGTTACTGTCGAGACACAAGCTCGAATAGCTCTTCAAGTCTTGATAGATGCTAGCTGTCGAGCTTTAATGACAGGCACTCTTTAGCTTGAATCTTGGACAGACTTGCATGGCTTTAACACTTAAACTTGAAATGAGGTTTCTTGAAGTATTAAACATATCCTAGATCTACTCAAATACAAGTAAAGTGCGTTTTGTCAAAGGATTAGCCAATTACATAAAATAATGACATATGTTCCTAATAAATGAATCACATATGTCCTAACATTTTGTACACAAATCTAGAGATTTTCCATACCCTTTTGGAGATACAGGTGGAGACCTTTTGCAAAAAACATATACAATTATAAAGTAAAGTTGCAGCATCAAGTCAACCACAGTTAGTGATCTAAATCTTTGAGTGGAAATCTCAAAGTCACAAACTAGAGTGTTTGTGTGCAACAGTTTCACAGTAGAAGAGTCTATGAATTCAATGCTGCATGTGATCACGTGAGTAAGTAATACATGAGGTAGCAGTAGATTTAGGGTTAAGTTTATTGTACAAACTTCTACTCTATTAGTGAAATGTTGCCTTGAGGATTGTTTAGATTAAATCTGCTTTGGGTTTTTTTACTTTGAAACCACAATTTCAAAAGTTTTCCAGGATAATTATTCTTGGTGTTCATGTGATCTGTGCTTGTTTGATGTGTTGGGAAATTTAGACCCCGGTTGATAGAATTAACAAGTTTTAAACCCAAATTGTTAATTAGATTAATTATGAATAAACCTTGTTAAAACATACAAACATTAATATCATGTCAAAATCATACACAGCAAAAAATTAAATAAGACAAGATATGATGACCCAAGAAAACCAATGAAACAAACTAGTTTCACAATAAAAAACTATTAGGGACATATTTTTATGTAATTAGCATATCCTTTGACAAAACGCACTTTACTTGTGTTTGGGTAAATCTAAGTAGGTTCTAGATGATCATTACAAGTGGTTAAATTGATGATAGGCCAAAAACGTATTGACCCCTTGTGATGAATTAATTGATTAATTAGCCAAGTTTATTAATTAATCAAATTAATATGTAAATGCATGGTAGCACAAACAAATCACTAATTAAACTAAGTACAGCGGAAAATAAATTGACATGATGATTTGTTTACGAATGGGGAAAACCAACACGGTAAAAACCCCACCAGGTGATTTTAAGGTTACCACTCCCGAGAATCCACTATTATCACAATAAGTAGTTACAAGTAAAGGAATCTCAGTACCTTATACCAACCTACAGTTGAACCCTTACCCCAATACCCAATTGGACTTGTTCTATAATGACAATCTCTCCTTTTGATGCACGGCTCCCAGTACGTGACTAATCAATTGCGCAAATCCCAATATGCAACTTCAATCACCTACTAGAGAGGGTTGTTGGCTACAAAATTCTTCTGTTCATCACACGATAAAGATCAAGAAGATGCTTAGTCACAAAACCCTACGGTGCACAAACACAACAACTTCTTCACAAGAACGATAAACTCAGGCAAATTCTATCTCCGGTCACAATTTGCTTAAACAAACTTTACTCAACACTTGTGCAACTTGTGTCACCTTTGATGGCCCTTAAAATAATCATTTTATATGTCTAGGGTTGTGAGAAGAGAAGGCTCAAACACATAATTACGAATTAGAGTCAAAACAGAACTAAAATTCTGTTTTTTATAAACCTCCACAGATGCCTATCTATCGAGATGCTACCGAGCAGCTATCAATCCATGGGGCTGGAACAGCTCTTCAAGCTCAATAGATGGCTAGCTATCGAGCTAGTTGTTGAGCTTTAATGAACTTACACTTTTCAGCTTGAATCTTAGACATACTTGCATGGCTTCAATATTTGACCTTGAAACACAGTTTCTTGAAGTAATAAATACATCCTAAATCTATCCAAATACAAGTAAAGTGCATTTTGTCAAAGGATTAGCCAATTACATAAAATAGTGACATATGTTCCTAACAAGTGAATCATATATGTCCTAACAATCTCCCCCTTTGGCAATCCGTGACAAAATCACAACAAACAAATGAATGTATGAGAGAAATCATAAATCACTCAACTCATATTTACTTGTTGAATACAATAAAATCTATCCTAACACAAATTCTTGAAAAAATTTGCAAGAAAAGAGTTTATGGCAAGTAGACTTTGACAACCTGTATGTCTAAAACACTTTAAACAAAACTCATTAAGGTATCTTCGTGTAAAACAGAAATTTTAGATTGCATATACATAATAAGAAACATGTGCATAAAGAGAGAAAAGAAACAACACATGTAAAGGTAGGTGAAAGAAACATACATCAACATATAAAGAAGATAAGTACAATGTACGTCAATAATGGTCACACGACCCAAGTACAAGAATAAATGTATCTAAAATAGAGAAAAAAAAAAAAAGATACAAGTAATCCTCACTACATCCCTCAGATATCAACACTCCCCCTAACAAAATGGTCATATACTAACTCTCCCCCTAAGAATAACTACTCTCATATCCAAAACTACTTCTCCTTTTTGTCACGAGTAACAAAGGGTAAGAGTGTCAAATAGACATCTCATCAGTAGAGCTAGCATCTCCATCATCATCATCATCGGAAGCATCATCGTCATCACCATCATCATCATCCTCAGCCTCAAAATCAGAAGCCACTAGAGGAGGTGGAGGAAAAGCCTCAGGAGCGAAGCCACCCATAACTGCCTACCACCGTGCAATACGGCCGACACGAACGTTCACCTGATACAGCTCTATAAAGAATGTATCAAGGCAAGCATCCATGCACTGAAACTACGCCATGATGTCTTCGAGTGACACATTGCTCGTAGAAGAGGAGGGAGCAGATGTGGATGGAGCAGATCGAGATGGAGCCGAACGGAAGGGAGGAGCTGCTGACCCAGACTGCCTCGACCTAAACTACGCCTCGCTACATTTAATGGTAGCGTAGTCTATGGCACACAAATAAGAAAAGTGGTCGGACACTGGAAAGGGAACAGAAAAATGGCGTAGGATCCTTGTGATAGCCGAAGGAAAGATGAGCTTATCACGGGACGCCGAATCCCTATAAACATCTAAGACAGACAGGATAAAGTGAGAAGGAAAATCTATGGTAAGATGCTCAAGAAAGGACAACAAAAATCAAGCATGAGGCTCTGTGATAGAGTTATAGTGAGAAAGAGGGTGAAGAACAAATGTCATAACCATGTTAAAAAATCGAGGACCTTTTGCAAAGTCCAAACAGTAAGTGAACTAATGCTTACCCCAATCAGAAGGGCGCTCACAAAAAGCAGATTTGAGCTCATCTTTGGACACAGTCCTCAAACGCTCACAACCAGGGTAGTCAGGAAACTCTACCCTAAGGACACAAAGCACATCCGCAACAAGCTACAGTGTGACAGCAATGCGCATACCTCAAACCCAAGTGATAAAATGAGGTACTAAAAAAATCAAATCCATGCATGTTAGAGTAAAACTCCTAGATCATCACGAATGGACATGTGACCGGGACGTCACACAATGACTCCCAACCCTGACTATGAATGACATCAGGTAGGTTAGTGTTGGTGAAGTCCGCCAAAATGACTCAGCATTCAAAATGAATGCCTCGTCGAGAAAAGTTCTTCGACTAGGCATTACGGGCATCCTCATCATGGAACTGAATATGTGAAGGAGTAGGATCAAAAGACGAAGATGCCCAAGAGCGAAGAGGGTTCTAGGATGGAGTAGACTTACGTTTAGGTGCCATAGACACGACTAACGTAAACGAAAAGAAAGGGAGAGAGAGAGAGGCAATCAGAAAAGTCCCAACACACTTCAAATATAACAAGTATATTGAAAAGAGAATACCTATGCATGGGAAATGCATGAAGTGACATGCAATATAAAAGGCATCATGGGCTCAGCCCAATCCAATCCTACCAGCACACAATCAATTTGCACACATCTAAATGCATGATAATAGTGTTATAATGTTATGTGATGCAATGTATGAGATTTTAAACTCATTTAAGCAAAAACCCATCCCAAAATTTCAACAAAAACTCGTAAATTTTGGAAAACCCCTAACTTTTCCAAAAACCCTAAAATCTAGGTTTCAAAACATGAAATGCATGTAAATGAGAGATTAGAAACTCACCAAGTGAAGAAAAAAACTTGAGAAAGCTTGAAAATCGCTTGAGAGTGAAGTTTGGAGTCAGTGAAAGAGTTTTGGGAGGTGAAAAGACAAGTCTGTCGAGAGAGAGATCGAGAAAAATGATAGGGTAAACGCGATTCGCGCTTAAATAGGAGCCTAGTAAATCTCGACAGATAGAGGTGTCGAGACAGGTGTCGAGCAAGGTGTTGAGTAGAAAGGCGTCAACAAATGAAGTTGTCGAGGATCTGTTGAGGGACAATTCAACAAAAGGCTAAAAAGAAGCTCGATCGATCCACCAGCTGTTGAGAAGCTATTGAGGGTCCAGAAGAAATCTCGATAGATCCACCTAGCTATCGAGATTGCGATAAGAGGAAATTGAAAAGCTCGATAGATTGCCAAGTGTCGAGGAGGTGTCGAGAAGCTGTCGAGATTGCGATAAAAGGAAGTTGAAAAGCTTGATAGATCGCCAGGTGTCGAGGAAGTGTCAAGAGGCTATCGAGATTGCTTAAAATCAGTTTTTCAAGAAGGGAAAAACACAGATATGAATGCAATCAAGCATGCAACTCAACCAAAGATCCAATCAACATTTAAGTTCTCAAAATCATCTCTTAACAACAATTTTAAGCACATAGATCCCAAAAACACACACATACACTAAACAAGTCTAACCAATTTTATATTTCAAAAATGAGTTAAGACAGTTTAGTGAGCATACATTAACACATGTAAACCTTGTGATGGCCAAATCACATCGTACCTGCACATGTATCAAGAGTAGCAAAGAATATTGCATGTTGTGTGTGAAAAATATCACAAGATTGCATAAGTGTATACATGTTATGACGATTTGAGATATGAGAAAATCACTTTAACTCACACACAATCATAATTGTTTGATGGGGACTATCACCTTTGAGGTATATCCTATAACTCCCACATCTCCTAGAATACACGCTTGCAATCATATTTAAAGCATTTTGATCTTTTTGCTCTTTATTTTTCTTTGCATATTTTTCTTTTTAAGCAAATCATGCATAGGCATATAATAGATAGAAAAGAAATACCTGATTATGTTAAGCATTTGACATTCCAATTTTGTTATGCCTAAACACACAAATGTCATTGACATTACACTTTTGCTATGTCAAAGCATATAGATGTCATTTCATGATTGTCAGACAACAGTGGTGAGATGGTTATTTATGCCTTTTTCTTAGGATTTTCTAGTCTTTCCAGTCAAAAAAAGTAATACGAGTGTTAAGTACAAGAGATGACTTAATCTTACTCATCAAAAACACGAGCCACAAAACTCACTTGCTTAGTTGTGCATAGAGATGCTCATCTAAGCTACAAAAGATACAAAGTATAGAAAACTTTGTTTCAATAACCATTCAAGGTACACAAGTACCAATGTACACAAAACACACACTGTTTTTGTATTTTTCTGATTTTTCAAAATTTTTTTATTTGAAAAACAAAATAAACAAAACTGAAAACAAACAAAAAAATGTTAATCAAAGCAAAGCATAAAAACTAGACTGACTTAAAATAAAAGCAAAACACATAAGTTATGCCAAAACAAAAACACAAAGAGAGAAAAGAAAGTGATAGAATCACTTGGAACCCTTTTCCTTCCACACCTTGGAAGAACCTTTCTGCCTAGGAAATCCTTGATCTGGCGATGAAGGGAAAGAATTGAAACCGTTCAAGTTCGAAAGGAACATAAGGGCTTTGAGAAGATCTCGAAGAGGAGCAAGAGAGGATTGAAGCTGATTCTGGCTTCCAGATGCTATCATGTCGTTGCTCTGTTGAGTGGCTAACCACTTATAGCAATTTGGTCAAGTATGACCGGCAATTCCACAATGATGATAGAGATGCTACTTCTTTTGTTTAGGCTTTTGAGAGTTAGCTTTCTTAGCCCTAGGGTTTTTAGCTTCCTTCTTATTTTGCTTAGGGGGTGCTCCTAAGATAGATTTATCCTTGTCTATGTTCTCACTAGCTAAATTAGTTTTAACATCATTGTTCTCAATTTCAACATTATTACTAAGAGGAACAAAAACAATAGTACTAGTAGAAGCAATATTAGAAGAAGAGAAACCATACCCTAAACCTATTCGATCAGAAGCAGATTTTTGAAGACTGAGCATCTCATCAAGTTTTGCACTTGAAGTCCTCTCCAATTAAGCTCTGACTTGAAATAGATCCGCTTTAAGCTTCTTGGTCTTCTCAGCTAAGAAATTATTTTCAAACCTTAATGCTCCAATAGTCTGATTTGCTTTATCAAACTTTATGGAAAGCTCTTCACGATCAAGTTCCACATCACTAAGCCTTTTGGTGGCCAGCCTATAAAGTTTCTCATGTTTCTTAGAAAGCTTGTATAGTTTCTCATAGGCTGTATGGATACCATCTTAATCATCCATCTTCTCAAACTTGGACTCCACCAATTCCTCTTCTTCATCCACATCTTCAACAATCCCTTTAATAGGATTGATAGTGGCAGTGAAGGCATTCAGGATTCCGCCATCCTCATTGTCGAAATCATCCTCAGGCTCGGTGTCACTCAAAGTAGTAGCGAGTGCCTTGCTCTTCCCAATGCTCTTGAGAAATGTAGGACACTCCTATTTCATGTGACCGAAGTCTTGACACCCAAAGTATTTAAGTCCTACGGGAACAGGGTACTGGCCGCCATCCCTAGCATCCTTCTTCCCTTTGTCTTGACTCTTGAACTGAAAAAGAACTGGATTGCCTACGGTCATTCTCGAAGCCCTTCCCATTGGCATTCTTCATGAACTTCTTGAATTGCTTAGTGATGTAGGACTTCATCTTAGAATCTTCATCGTCTGAAGACTCATTCGTGTCACTGCTCTTGGCCTTTAAGGCCATGCTCTTGCTCTTGCCCGACTTACCAATCCTCGTTAACCCTAGCTCGTAAGTCTGCAAATTACCAACCAGCTTTGTCAAAGGAATCTTGTCAATGTTCTTTAATTCCTCGATTATTGTAATCTTGGTATGGAATCTCTCAGGTAGAGATCTGAGTACCTTTCTCACAATATTGGGTTCAGGAATGGTTTCCCTAAGATTGAAAGCTGAGTTCACTATGTCCTTGAGCTTGGCATAGAACTCATCGAACGACTCATCCTCCTCCATCTTAATCTCTTCGAAGCTTGTAGTGAACCTCTGAAACTTCGAATCCTTGACAGCCTTAGTTCCTTCATAGGTTGTCTAGAGGATGGTCTATGCTTCCTTTGTAGTTTCAGGGGAGGATATCTTCTTGAATTCCTCATTAGTGACTGCACTGAACAAAGCATTCAATGCCTTACTGTTGAAGTTTGCCGCCTTGATCTTGGCTTCATCCCAATCGATCGGCACTTCCTTTGGCTTGGTCTAACTTATCTCAATAACTTGCCACACCTTCTCATCTAGAGACTGCAAGAAAGCTCTCATACGTACTTTCTAGTGTGCATAGTTAGTGTTATCAAATAAATGAGGTATGATTAAAGACCGTCCTCTATTCATGACAAACAAGGGTCAATGGATCAACACAGTAAAGATTAAAACCTAATCAAAGTGTGTCTGCTCTGATATCACTTGATAGGCCAAGTTTATTAATCAATTAAATTAATATGCAAACGCGTGGTAGCACAAACAAATCACCAATTAAACTAAGTGCAGCGGAAAATAAATTGACACAGTGATTTATTTACAAATGGGGAAAACTAACACGGCAAAAACCCCACTAGGTGATTTTAAGGTCACCACTCCCGAGAATCCACTATTATCACAACAAGCGGTTACAAGTAAAGGAATCTCAGTACCTTATACCAACCTATAGTTGAACCCTTACCCCAATACCCAATTAGACTTATTCTGTAGTGACAATCTCTCTTTTTGATGCACGGCTCCCAGTACGTGACTAACCAATTGCGCGGATCCTAATACGCGACTCTAATCACCAACTAGAGAAGGTTATTGGCTGCAAAAATTTTCAGTTCATCACACGATGAAGATCAAGAAGATGCATGGTCACAAAACCCTATGGTGCATAAACACAGCAACTTCTTCACAAGAATGATGAACTAGGGTAAATTCTGTCTCTGGTCACAATTTGCTTGAACAAACTTTGCTCAACACTTATGCAACTTGTGTCACTTTTAACGACCCTTAAAATAATCCTTTTATATGTCTAGGGTTGTGAGAAAAGAAGGCTCAAACACATAATCACGGATTAGAGTCAAAACATAATTGAAATTCTGTATTTCATAAACCTCGACAGATGCCTATCTGTCGAGATGCTGTTGAGCAGCTGTCGAGTTTTAATGAACTTGCACTTTTCAGCTTGAATCTTGGACATACCTGCATGGCTTCAACACTTGACCTTGAAACACAGTTTTTGAAATATTAAACACATCCTAGATCTATCCAAATACAAGTAAAATGCGTTTTGTCAATTGATTAACCAATTACATAAAATAATGACATATGTTCCTAACAAGTGAATCACATATGTCCTAACAATTGAAGACATGAATATTACTCAAGAACTGCTCAAGAAAAGTGCAATCTGCAAGTCTCAATACTTCCTCGACAGAAGCTCAATCTGTCGAGATTCATTAAAGCTCGACAGATGTCTCGATCTATCGAGCTTACGGGATTCAGATTATAGCCAACAACGTTTTTATTCTAAAAGGCTATTTGTTTATGGGTTTGTATAATCCTTATATGACTAGGAAAGCCCAAGGTTTGTGTAAACCTATTTGAAGTAGGAGAGCCCATTAAGCTCCTATTTAAAGGAGGCGGAAAAAGGAAAACCCCAACCCTAGAGAGCTTCATAAGGTTTTCTTTTTGAAACCCTAGCCTCCTCCTACAGAAGAAAGAGTTCTTGCTACGTTTCTTGTACGCCTTTCGATTCTGTAACCAAGCAAAGTCTCTTGCACCAGCATTGGAGATCTTATTGGTGTTTCTATATGAAGCTGCTGCAAATCAACTACAACAATCAAAGGGTTGCTGTGGAGTTAGTCATGTACTGGGATTCGTGCAAAAGAGTAAGCTGCATACTGGGATTCGTGCAAAGGAGTAAGCCACGTACTAGGATTTGCGCATCGATTGGTTAGTCACGTTTTAGGAGCTGTGCATTGAAAATGAGAGATTATCATTACAGAATAAGTCCAATTGGGTATTGGGATAAGGGTTCAACTGTAAGTTGGTATAAGGTATTAGGATTCTTTTACTTGTAACCACTTGTTTTGATAATAGTGGATTCTCAGGAATGGTGACCTTAAATTCACCCAGTAGGGTTTTGTCTCGATGATTTTCCCCATTCGTAAACAAATCACCTGTGTCAAATTTAATTTCCGTTACACTTAGTTTAATTGGTGATTTGTTTATGCTACCACGCATTTGCATGTTAATTTGATTAATTAATAAACTTAGCTAATTAACCAATTAATTTATCACAAGGGGTCAATTCATTTTTGGCCTATCAAAAACCTGGGAGAAACCTTCCCGAAAAGCAATCCACTATAATAAAGAGAAGTTTCAAATCTAATACAAAACCTTTGTCCCTAGACTCTACAATCCTCGTAAATGAACTTAAAGCAAAAACCTTCTACCGCTTCAGAACCTCTAAACTTTTCAGTATATGAACGCTACCCTTTTTGCACGGATCCTAGTACGTGACTAACCAATGATGCACGGCTCCCAGTACGTGACTAACACACCAACTTGAAGAAGATGTTGGCTACAAATTTCTTCACTTCATCAACAATGAAGATCAAGAAGCATTTGATTACAAAACCCTAAGGCGCAATGACGCAGTAACTTCTTTTAGAGAGAATAAGGTATCAGTCACCTTTTACATATGTTCTCCTTGTATTCTTTTATGTGATGGCCTTTAAAATAAGCCTTATATATGTCTAAGGTTGTGAGAAAAGAAACCCTACACAAATACATAAGCATGGGCCAAAAATCAGATCTAGAAAACTAATTTTCATAATTCTCGATAGATTGCTATCTGTTGAGCTATCTGTTGTGAGCTATCGAGAGGTATAGAGATCTATTAAGAAGCTATCGAGCATCCAAAAGGTTTCTTGATAGATCGAAGTAACTATCGAGAGATATCAAGAATGCGATAAAAGGCAGTTGAAGGGTCTCGATAGATAGCCTAGTTATCGAGAGGTATCAAGAGCTATTGAGATTTAATGAATTAGCACTTCTTCACTTGTTTCTTGGAAAAATTTGCATGGCTTCAATACTTGAACTTGAAATCTTGTTTCTTGAAGTATCAACACATCCTAGATCTACTCAATTACAATTAAAGTGCATTTTGTCAAAGGATTAGCCAATTACATAAAATATTGACATATGTTTCTAACATGATTCACATATATCCTAACATGATGTTTGTTTGATTCAAATCTATTGCATAATTAATCTAATTAATTATTTGGCTAAGATTTGATAAATTCTTACTCAACTAGGGTCTAAAACCCTATTAAGTTTTGTCATTTTAGTTCTTTAACTTTCATTCATTCCTAATTGAGTCCTCCATTAATAATTTGTTAGTTGCAGTCGTTAACTTACCAAAACAACGTCGTTTTGCACTTTATTTAATATTTATTTTTTATTATTTATTAATTTATTAATTTTATAAAAACTTTAATTAAAAAAATAGAAACTTTTTTAGAGGAACGACATCATTCCCTCCCTTACAAAACCACACCTGAAGAACAAAAATTGAAACCCCACCCCTACCTGAGAAATGAGAAACTGAGAAGGAGAAAGAAGGTGAAAGAGAGAGAGTGAGAGATCGAGAGGGGGAAAGAGAGAGAAAGAGAAATTGAGAGGGAGAAAGGGAGATTGTAAGGGAGAAAGAGAGAGAAAGAGAGATCGAGAGGTGCTTAATCACTCCCAAGTGCAGGAGATCGTAGCAGTATAATTCTCAGAGTACCGAGGTCAAACCACAAAAAGGAGGGTAAATTCAAAAAGACAATATAATTAAACAACAATTTGGGTGAAGAAGAAAAGTATTTTTGCTTGGTGATTGTTAACAAGAATAATAATAAAAACTAATTTAAATCAATAATGTAAATATCAGGGCATCAGGGTGTTTCCCTATATGGATATGAAATTCTTTATGATCTAAGAAAATATATATTTCATAATTGATTGTTCTTATACAATTAAAAACTTATGATTCAGTTGAACTGAGACAAATCAAGAACGTGTGATAACCTAGATTAATAATGCGGTTAGAATAATTTTTAGAAAGACCTATTCCCCTTAAAATGTGATTTCTATTTGAAATTATTAGAAATTCATCTAAACAATAAAAAACAATAAAAAAATAAAAACATGATTGAACTTATTGAAAGTATGGAAGAACTAATACATCAAAATAAATCTAATTGAACAATCAAACATGTTATTGTCTAAAATATTATAAAGAATAACATTGAATATTATACCATATAGAAGAAACATAACCCCTAGCCCTAGCAAAGAGTTTAGGCTGCCATTAGAGAAAGGAAAATACAAGGTTTTCTTTGCCAAATTCGTTCTCCACAACCTCCCCTCAAAACCCTAACATAAAAGTGTCCAAAGAAAATAAAACTTTTACTATTTTAATTTTCGTATAGATTTACAGCAATAAATTGTGAGATAATTTCGGCCTTTAAAAATTGTGAATTTTGAAAAACTCAAAACGGAAAAGTTGTAGATATTTAAGTCACAGTTCCAACCCATCTAGTCTTGTGTCAATTTAATTTATGAGAAGGGAGATACGCCCAAAATACTGATTAGTGCTCAAATCTGATTTTTCCTTTTCAGATTCTGCCTCTTTGATTTCTTTCCTTTCTTGAAGCTTCCAAACATGGTAGACGACCCAAGCACTCCAGTTGCACCTTCTTAGATATTTAAGCATGGTCCTTTAGATCCTCTTTAATTCTAGTTTGGCCTCCATTTTTTCACAAACTCTTGTAAACTCATCTTTTTCACATGATTTCCTAAAAGTAGAAAATTACACGCAATGAATGACATCTTATTCAAAAAATTATGTAATGATAAATAACAGGGACTAATACAAATCATGGCTTAATTATAAAATTAAGCAAAGTAATAGGGAAATAACGCTCACATAAATATATAACAAGTATACATTTTAAGGCATTATCAAGAGGGAGGTGTTCTCTGTAGCTCAACTCGGTCGAGGGTGTTCTCGACGACTTTGCTCAGCTCCGTTCGGTCCAGGGTTTACTCGACAGCCCCATTCTGCCACTTCAGGAGGCAACCCCTAGCAATACACCTTTGAGTAAGTTCTGAAAACCCAGAACTTTGGGTTTTAGTTTAAGTTGGGTTATTTTGGGTGTAGTTAGTTTTGGGTATTGTGTTTGATTTTGCTGTGTATTCTTTAAAAACTAAGTCTAATTGGACTTTTGCTATGTATTCTTTCTAGCTCTCGATTTCTCAGGTCTTAGGTGGGGTGGGGTTTCAATTTTTGTTCTTCAAGTGTGGCCATGTGGGGGAGGGAATAACATCATTCCTCTAAAACAATTTTTGTTTTTTTTTTTTTAAATTAAAATTTTTCTAAAATTAAGAAATAAATCTATATATATATATATATATATTAATAGCCAAAACTCAAAGAAAATCCAATTAGATTTTAATTGGATTCTTAATTTTGTGTCGCATGTCCATTTAATTTTTAATTTTGTGCCAAGTGAATTATTGAGTGTAAAAATCAAAGAATCCAGATCTAATTAGATTCTAAATTTGATTTCAATTGAAGTCTAATTTTTCGCCACGTGTTCATCTAAGTTTTTAATTTTTACAGCAAGTGAATTATTAGGTGCAAAAATTGAAGAGTCTAAAACCAATTAAATTCTATATTATGCGTGTGTGTGTGTGTGTACAATATGGAGTCCCCAAGCCCATTGGGCCTTGGGCCCCGACCCTATGGTGCGGTCCATAACCCCAACCTTTTGTACGAGGCAGGGCCCCAGGCCCGCTTGGCCGTGGGCCCAAGCCTCGTGCCACGATGCATGACCCAATGCCCATTGAGCCTATAATCTTGACCCAGACACACCTTGAGGCACAATCCGGGCCTCTCCCAATCAACTGCATCTTAAACGGGAATGTGATTGCTCTGGGGTACCATGTCTCGGTTTCTCGGTATTGCCTTGGGGAATATCGCTACCGAACAGCTTTTTGGAAGTGGGAACCAGTTCCAATGCCATTACTACCACTCCCAATGGAACATCCACTTAGACACGATGGAATTGGACCCCTATTCCCACTAATAATCAGGAACAATCATAACATCTCCACTTATCTCAAGCTATAAATAAGAGAATAGAAGGAGAAGTGGGGGTTGGAAAATTCTGAGGGAAACAGAGGGAAAAAGAGTGACAATTTCAAGAAAGGGGAGGAGTGATTCTGGGGAGAAAAAGAGAGGAAAGAGGGTAGCCATATCAAGAGTAAAGGAAGCAATCTTGTAAAAAACAAGAGAGACTTGTGAAGACAAGAGTGAATGCAACTGGGTCTCCGGACAAAGGACTACCCATAGTAGGAAACTCAAAGCCCACAATACAAATAGCTTGTGTGCTCAAGTATAGGTCAAGCCCATTGTCCATATTTTGGGTTCACACAATATATATAATGAAAAACCATTACATATTTTAGAAATGTATAGTTTTAAAAAAGTGTAAGCTAATACCATATATAATTTTAACATATTCTTAAAAAAATGTATAATTTGAATTGCATAATTGTGATTGTTTTTAATTGTACCTGTGTATATACACGGGGCTACACATTAATATTTACTAAAGGGAAAAACTACATCATTTTGGTAAGTTAATCGCAACAACTAACAGATTATTAATGGATGACTTAATTGAGAATGAATGAAACTTACAGAACTAAAATGACAAAATCCAAACTTAAAGGACTAAAATGAAAAATGGTGAAACTAGTGGGTTTTACATTTTGACCATATATATATATATAGGTATCTCTATTTTTGTTTTGTTTCCAAGGGAACATTCAATTATCCACAATAATTTTTTCTCACATTTAGATTGGTAATAAGCATTCTTCTCATATTAAGATGGGTTTTACCATTCTACTAACATATGTTTTTAAGAAATCCATTAATAAATCATCTTAGGAAACTTTTTATAAGAACATGAAAAAGATTTTTTTTTGACAAAATTTTCAATTTCTTGTAAAAGGTTTCCTAAAATTGATGATTATTGTATGCTCTATGGCATATATTAACCAGACCCAAGATTAAGGGTCCATTTGGTTGGGGTGAAACATGAAGGATAAAAAATAGGGGAGAGAAAATTGATTTTGTGGTGATGAAAAACCATAGTTTGTATCACGTATAAAACATATGCAGCGAAAAATTAACGGATCTACTTCATTCACAATTGATAACATGTATTATATAAATTTTAGAATACAAGAACAAGAGAGTGTACATTGGTGCGGTGAAATTCAAAACCAAAGATTAGAAGTACTTGGGAACACTTTCAATCTTCACTCCAATTCCACTTATGCCCAAGAAGTGTGGTCTCTCAATCAGTTTCTATGAATGTGATCAAGGGAGAATAAGAGAGTGTCCAACACTCACATACAAATCATTTCATTCTCATACAAAATTATGTATGTTTCTCTCCTTGTAACTGATTATCTAATTAGGTTAGCCTCTTGGGTCATTCCAATTAGGTTTTAGTATGTGGCTTGGAGTGGGACCAAAAGGAAACAAATAAGACATTAGCTCCAATGGGCCTTGGGCCTTTTCTGTCAACTCTTGACAAGTCCAAAGTTACCATTAATTATATTTAATACCACTATATAAATATAATTGCACTCTAGGCCTTATTAATAAATTATATTCCAAGACTTTATTGTACATGCAACCTCTTCATAAAATATTCGTAGTAATACAAAGTCATAAAAGTAAACTACCACTTTGAAGATTACTACATCTTAATCCTTGAGTACCCGGTTTAATCCTTTAAGTTATTCATCATATATTTATGAAATCCAATTTCATAAATATATACTTTAGTAACTATTTACTAAAGTAGTTAGGCCTAACACTCTGAATAATCGAGTCCATTAAACTTATCTCAAAGGAATATTTTAGGTATAATTACACTTTATCCCCTTGTGGTTTTCCTCTAATTTGATGTGCCTACCCGTGGTTTAAATTTTGACACTTTACCCACCTGTGATTCCCACCGTTATTGTGTCGTAACCCACCTCTTCCTCACTATTACTCTAACACAGAATATGTAAAAAACAAAAACCCAGACAAATAAAAAAGTTAATATTTTTGATTGCTTAAGAACTTCTATGAGAACATATGCCCAGAAAAATCAAACCTAAGTCAACCACTATAAATATCATATTTTCATTCTCTATGTGTCTCTTTCCTCTTACCTATTCTTCTACAACATTCTCTCTCTCATCTCTTTGCTCTCTCTCTCCGATGGTGGAATTAAGGAGGACATCGGCCACCATAGCGATGGGTTTCATTTTCCTTCGTTCTTGCTTCATGGGTTTCATTTTTTTGTGGTTTTGGTTGTGGACTCATCTGATTTCCTTCGTTCTCGCATCTGTCTCGGTCTCAATCTCCATCTTGGCAGTTTGGAGCAGATCCAGGAAGAGGGCCGGTGGTGGTTTAGAGAGAATGGAGCTCAATCTTGGTCCTAGTCTCAGCCTCCGTCTCGGCCAAAATAAAGCTCGATCTCGGCCTCCACCCGATCTGTTGATGATTGTGAAATCCCTCTTCTGCTCTCTTTTTTATCAACGAAGGTGGTAATGGGCTTGGTTTCTTTGTTGGCGTGGGTTTGGTTTCTTTGTTGGCGTGGGTTTGGTGACTGATCGGTGGGGTGGATCTTTGGTTTGGTTGGCAGAGTGGTGGGGTGGTGGTGGTTTGATTGTGTTGGTTAGTGGTGGTGGGATCTGGGTTTGATTTTGGGTTTGATTGTGTTGGTCTAGGTTTGATCTGGGTTTAATTGTGGTTTTCTAGGTTTGCTGTGATTGGTTTCTTGATCTGGGTTGGTTTGTTTACTAGGTTTATGGGTTTGATTTGCTGAGAATTTGGTGTTGATTGTGTTAGAATTTGGAGAAGAACATGAAGAATTCGAAGAACCAATTGTAAAATGAAGAACAAGTTGAAGAACATTAAGAAATGTTTTTTAATTATAAAATTTTAATTAAATTAAAAGAGAGAGAAAATTTGACAGATACCCATTTGATTGATAAATTCAAAGGAAACAAGAAGATAGAAAAATACCCTCATCTTCATTTGTCCTCTGAGCTTTGATTGATAAATTCAAAGGAAACAAGAAGACAGATACCCATTTTATTTTTTTAATGTAACGGCTGAAGACAGAAACCCTAACTTTTTGATCTGTTTAGGCTTTTGTTTTTGACATATTCTGTGTTAGAGTAATAGCTGAGGGAGAGGTGGGTTACAGCATAATAACGGTGGGAATCACAAGTGGGTAAAGTGTAATTATCCCAATATTTTATATCTTCGTTAAGAGATTATGAGTTCCGTCTTGAGAATATATATTTCATCAAAACTAAATGTGGTTGCCCAACATATTGAGATTTTGATCGTTACTTTAGATCTCACTCCTAATATATCAAAGCAACCTACACTTTATGATCAGGTCGATTACTCTCTCAGGATTAAAAGTTCATGTAAATAGAAATCGTGAGATTTATTATTCATATGACAGTCGTTAGGAGAATAATAAATCTCACAGCGGTCTAGTTCAATATGTTTTAACTCTTAAAACATATCAACATAGCAACTAGAAGTCTCCACTTCCATGATCAAGACAAATCATCTTAGTTGATATGTTATAGTCTTCGCAGATGAAACGCACAATTTCATCACCGACTACAAACTAAAATTCTGAGTTTACAAAGAACTTATAACTTAAATCTTCTGTGACTAAATCACATAAATCACATACTATGCATATCATGGACTATATGATAATGTCCAAATATTCATGTTACCATTATTTTAGATAATAATAAAACAACTTTATTAATCACAACATTAAATCATACATAATGTCATACATAATATCATACATAACATCATACAATAGGATTTAAAGGCACATATCCTAACATATAGGTGTTTGGTTGGAGAGAATAGGAGGATGGAAAATTGGTAAGGGCCACATGTTTTCTCTCGTAACCCACCAAAATTGTATCTCTCTAATTTGAGGAGAAAATAGAGGGGAGATGAATAGTTGCAGTCAATGACAAAATTGCCCCCTCCTCCCTTTAATTGCTAGACAGGCTGCCTTTTTTTTCTTTTCTTTTTTTTCCGCTTTGCTTTTTTTTTTGGTTTAACTAGATGTGATTTTTCTTTACTATTTTTTCTAGGTATGATTTCTTTTTTTTCTTTTTTAATAAATTTGGATTATTGCTTTTTTTGGTTGTTCGCCATTTTTTTATTTTAATTGGGCATCATTTTTTAACAATGACATATGAGTAAATTTATACAAAATCATTTTTTCCATCTCTCTAAGTTTTCATTCCCAGCCAAACACAAAGAAGAGAAATTAAAATATTTTCTATCCTCCCACTTTTCCATCCCTTCCCCATATTCTATCTTCCCACTTTTCCATCTCTCCAACCAAACAATCCTATTAAGATAACACTAGATGCGTATTATTAAAGGGAAAACCATAATTACTGTAAGGTTGAATTTATTCAACCATCTAATTGGCTTTATTCCGTGCCAAATTTGCTTGTAATTCAGCATTTAGTAACCCTGTATTTAGGTGGGTTTGATGTAAGGGTAGTGAGTGAGATAGAGTGAAGATTGTCAAAGAGTGTGCAAGAAACAGAGACTCGCGGCTGGGACTCCGCGGGTGACTCGCGGCTGCAAAGCCGCCAGACGCAGCACACGTGCCAAGCATGCTGGAAGATGAACAGTCATGCTAGCTGGAGCACTACAGGACAAAACAGGACAACTGGCCATACGGTTATCTCGCGACTGGATCTCACGACTTAGTCAAGCCGCGAGGTCAAGCCGCGAGCCACCCCTGTTTTGTAAAACCTGACGTTTCACATTCCTCTCCCACTCCAGTATAAATACCCCTTTTACCCACGATTGAAAGAGAGCTTCCAGAGAGAATTTTTGAGAGAGAAACCCTAAAGAAAAACAAGATTGATTCACCCACAATCTATACCTTAGAGTCTCTTCAAATTCCTCAACTCTCTTCCTCTCCATTGTCAAATCCTTGAGAGGCATTATACCAAACCTGGTTCTCACCATCATCATCACTGTGAGACAGCTGTTTGGATTTCTGGGAAGCAGTTAGGAAGGAACCAATATTCATTGGTTGATGCTACGGTCTAGTAGCGGAATCCGGGAAGCTAGAAAAGAAAAAGGTTCGGCGCAACCTCGTTGGAGCAAGAAAGCTTGGAGGGCTTAGGTGCACTGAGTAGATTAGGCTTGGAGGGTCTATTGCTGTCCTGTATCCCAACTGTATTTTCTAGTGGATTGTTTACCGCTTGGAGGGCGGGAGAGGTTTTACGCTGAGGGCTTCGGTTTCCTCTTCGATAACACATCGCGTGTTGTCTTTGGTTTGCATTTCCTTCCTCTCTATCTTTGCCTTTTTATTATCTGCTGTGGATTTTTTTTGTTATGGCTTAGATAGTTTTTAACCAATTTCATATTATAGCATATGTTAAGTTTCCGCACACTAGTTGTTTGACATATTGCTTGAATTGGTTAAGTTGTAATTTGGGGGTCTAAACGTTCAAAGGTGTTTTTACACGTTTTTGAACTTTCAATTACCAATGAAATCATCTCTCCACAGCTAGACCTTCGATGATCAACTAGAATGAATAGTTGCAATACATATATGCAATAAAGACCCTCCATGCCTATGCTACCTCAAGTACTTAAGCTCTCTAAACTCTAGTTTACAACTGATTTCCTTAAGTCCTTTCTTCAATCTAGTTGCTCAGATCTTGCAATTTCATGCCACCTATGCTAAAATTGGGCAATCTCTAATGTTTCTCAAATACTGAAACACTCGGGGTTCATTTGATTGGAAACATGGAAAAGTGAGAGTATATAAAATGGGAAGGGAGGAAAAGTGGAGGGATAGAAAAAATTTTAGTTTTCGCTCAGTGTGTTTGGTTGAGAGAGTGGAAAAGTGGGATGATAGAAAATGTAGTATGTATAAATTTTCTCCCATACTCTAAGTACATAAGAAATTTTTTTTTAATAGTTTATAATAATTAATTTTTTAATTACTACAACCTTACAAAATAACACAACTAATAAAATATCTAGCAAAATAAAAACTAATAATAGTAAAAAAAAAAAGTTGTTTGATATGAAAAAAATGCAAAAAATTGGTTCACTATAGGATTGTAGGATGCATGTAACTTATAAGCATCAAAAATTTAAAAAAAAAAAAAAAAAAAAAAAAAAAAAAAAAAAAAAAAAAAAAAAAAAAAAAAACCTGACAGTTTGATTTAAAAAAAAAAAAATGAAGAAGAAGAAGAAGAAGAGGAAGAAGAAGAAGCAACCAATCAATGTGTGCATAATAGGGATGGATGAATCAATTTCCAACTACCTCTTTCCACTCTAATTTTCTCTCCATAAATCTCTCCAAATTGGAGGATTGGTTTTTGGTGGGCCTAGCTAGGCGCCAACAATTTTCTCTACTCTCATCTCTCCAACTAAACACCAATAAAAATCTCTCTTTTATATTTTTTCCATCATTCTTGAAATTCACCCAACCAAACGGACCCTCAAAGATGTATGTTTGTGATTGAAATGGTCTCTAATATGTTTGGCTATGGTGATAAGGAAGAGTTTGGAGAATTAATATTCCTTGGAGTGTAGGCTCAATTATCCAAACTATCAAATAGGTGTATAGGGTACAATTTGTGGGAAATGATTGTATATATAGTGGGAAGGGGAAAGGTACAATAGAGTATAAATAACTAAATTCCCTTAGTTTATGGGAATTTCAAAGGTCATGTCCCGTGAATTGCATCCTCAGCTGGTTTTTTTAATGAAGTCGCATGTCGTTTCATGGGTCATATGTCTTGCGAACTCTCCCACGAAAATTCTTCCTCCAACATCCTATCAACAAAGTTCTATGTCTAATCCAAATACTGTTAGGACTTATGTTATTCACTTGTTAGGAACATATGTTACTATTTTATGTAATTGGCTTATCCTTTGACAAAACGCACTTTACTTGTATTTGGGTAAATCTAGGATGTGTTTAATACTTCAAGAAAATATGTTTCAAGATCAAGTGTTAAAGACATGCAAGTCTGTCCAAGATTCAAGCTGAAGAAGTATTGTTCATTAAATCTCAACAACTAGCTATCCATCGAGCTTAAGAAGCTGTTCCAGCCCCGAGGCTCGATAGCTGCTCGACAGGACCTCTCGACACCTCATCCTTCGAGCTTTACTGAGGTTCTATTTATACTTCTTTGTGCAATCCGAACCTCATTTCTCTCGATCTCTCTCTCGATACTTCTATCTTTTCACCTCCCAAACCTTTCTTACTCACTCTTAACCTCTTTCCCAAGGGATTCTCAAGAAGTTTTTCCTCACTTGGTATGTCTCTAATCCCTCATTTTCATGCATTTCATTCTCTAAAACCTAAGTTTTTGGGGATTTTGAACAATTTTGGGGTTTTTCAAAATTGATGAGTGTTTGTTGAAATTTTTGGCTGGGTTTTGCTTAAATGAGTTTAAAATCTCATGCATTGCATCACATTAGCATAATAACAGTACTATCATGCATTTTAGATGTGTGCAATTGATTGTGTGCTGGTAGGATTGGATTGGGCTGTGCCCATGATGCAATTTCTTTTGCATATCACATGTTCATGCATTCCCTATGTATACGTCCTTTCTTTTCAATATACTTGTTATATTTGAATTGCTTTGGATCTTTTCTGATTGTCTTTCTTTCTCTCCCCCCTCCTTCTGTTTACGTTAGTCGTGTCTATGGCACCTAAGCGTAAGTTAGCCCCGTTCCAAAACCCTTTGAGTTCTAGGACATCGTCTTCTTCTAATCCTACTCCTTCTCATATTCGTTTTGTGATGAAGATGCCCAAAAGGACTTCTCAGAGAACTATTCTCGACGAGGTGTTCATTCGGAACGCCGAGTCATTTTGGCAGACTTCGCCGACACTGACCTTCCCACTGTCATTCACAGTCGGGGATGGGAGTCATTGTGTGACGTCCCGGTCACTTGTCCGACCGTGCTAATCCAGGAGTTTTACTCTAACATGCATGGTTTCGATGTTTCAATACCTCTCTTTTTTACTCGCGTTCGAGGTGCGTGCATTGTAGTCACACCACAGCTTGTTGTGGATGTGCTTCATGTTCCGAGAGTAAAGCATCCTAACTACCTTGGTTATGAGCATCTGCGGACTGTGTCCAAAGATGAGATGATTTCCGCTTTCTGTGAACGTCCCGCAAATTGGGGTGATTGTCAGTTCACACCATGTTGGCCTTTTGCTAAAGGTCCTAGATTCATGAACATGGTGATGATTTTCGTTTTGCACCCACTATCTCACTATAACTCTATCACAAAGCCTCGTGCTTGATTTTTACTTTCTTTATTAGAGCACCTCACTATAGATTTTCTTTCACATTTCATTCTTTCTATCTTAGATGTGTATAGGGATACGGCTACCCGTGATAAGCTCATTTTCCCTTCGGCTATCACGTGGATTCTATGCCATTTTTCTGTTCCTTTTCCCTCTTCCGACCATTTTCTTGTCATGTGTGCCATAGACTATACTACCGTTAAATGTAGTGCGGTGCAGTTTCGGTCTTGGCAGTCGGATTCAGCAACTCCTCCCTCCCGTTTTACTCCATCTCGTTCTGCTCCATCCACATCCGCTCCCTCCTCTTCTTCGGGCGATGTGACTCTAGGAGACATCATGGCGCAGCTGCAGCGCATGGATGCTCGCCTTGATACACTCTCTACGGAGTTGTATCAGGTGAATGTTCATGTCGGTCATATTGCACGGTGATAGGCGACCATGGGTTGTTATGCTCCTGAGGCTTCTCCTCCACCACCTCCTCTAGTGGCTTCTGAGTCTGAGGATGATGATGATGATAATGGTGATGACGATGATACTTCGAATGATGATGATAGAGATGCTAACTCTACTGATAAGATATCTACTTGACACTCTTATCCGTTGTCACTTGTGACAAAAATGGGGAGTAGTTTTGGATACGAGAGTAGTCATTTTTAGGGGGAAAGTTAGTATAGAACATTTTGTTAGGGGGGGTGTTGTTATTTGAAGGATGTAGTGAGAATTACATGTATCTTTTTCTTTTCTCTATTTTAGATACATTTATTCTTGTACATGGATATTGTGACCATTTTGACATACATTATACTTATTTTCTTTATATATGTTGATATATGTTTCTTTCACCTACCCTTACATGTGTTGTTTCTTTTCTTTCTTTATGCACATGCATCTTATTACGTGTATGCAATCTATTTATTCTATTTCACACAAAGATGCTTTGATGAGTTTTGTTTAAAAGTCTTCTTGCCATAAACTCTCTTCTTGCAAAGTTTTTCAAGAGTTTGTGTTAGAATAGATTTTATTGTATTCAACAAGTGAATATGAGTTGAGTGATTTATGACTTCTCTCATATGTTCATTTGTTTGTTGTGGTTTTGTCACGAATTGCCAAAGGAGGAGATTGTTAGAACATATGTGATTCACTTGTTAAGAACATATGTCACTATTTTATGTAATTGGCTTATCTTTTGACAAAATGCACTTTACTTGTATTTAGGTAGATCTAGAATGTGTTTAATACTTCAAGAAACTGTGTTTCAAAATCAAGTGTTGAAGACATGCAAGTCTGTCCAAGATTCAAGCTGAAGAAGTGTTGTTCATTAAATCTCGATAACTAGCTCGACAGCTAGCTAGCCATCGAGCTTAAGAAGCTGTTCCAGCCCCGAGGCTCGACAGCACCTCGACAAACAGCTATTTGTCGAGCTTTATGAAAAACATAATTTCAATTCTGTTTTGACTCTAATCTGTGATTATGTGTTTGGGTCTTCTTCTCTTCTAACCGTAGACATATAAAATGATTATTTTAAGGGCCGTCAAAGTGTACACAAGTTGCACAAGTGTGGAGCAAAGTTTGTTCAAGTAATTTGTAACTGGGGACAAAGTTTTTGCCCTAGTTCATCATTCTTGTGAAGAAGTTGCTATGTATGTACACCGTAGGGTTTTGTGACCAAGCATCTTCTTGATCTTCATCGTTGGGATGAACTGAAGAACTTTGCAGCCATCAACCTTCTTTAGTTGGTGATTGAAGTCGAGTACTAGGATCCGTGCATTGGTTAGTCACGTACTTAGGAGCCGTGCATTGAAAGAGGAAATTGTCACTATAGAACAAGTTTAATTGGGTATTAAGATAAGGGTTCAACTGTAGGTTGGTATAAGGTACTTGGATTCCTTTACTTGTAACCGCTTGTTGTGATAATAGTAGAATTTTGGGAATGGTGACCTGAAAATCACCCGGTGGGGTTTTTGTCGTTAGGTTTTCCCCATTCGTAAACAAATCACCGTGTTATTTATTTTCCACTGCATAATTAGTTTATTGGTGATTTGTTTATGCTACCACACGCTTTGCATGTTAATTTGATTAATTAATAAACTTGGCTAATTAATCAATTAATTTATCACAAGGGATCAATTCGTTTTTGGCCTATCAAATACAAATAAATCCCACAAATACAATGAATTTAAGCATGAATTACATAGAAAATTGCAACAAAACAAAAGCCAACACTAATTAAAAAGAAATTGACTTTGCAAATTGTAAGTGATTACTTATCACTTTTACATGAATCCACCATTTTTTTTTCACCGCTTAAATTTGCTAAATCAAAGTTATGACAAAAAGAGTTGTGATCCTATATTTTCTTGTGAGATTTGGATTTGATTCTTTCACATGACACTTCCTAGATTTAAAACAATAAGAGCATCGTATTAGCTCGTACATAAATTTATGTCTATTTTAGTATAAGAACCAACTTTTTATATTTTATACAACCACTTTTCAGAAACACTCACACTAGATTATATATTTTACATTACATTTCATTAAAATAATATTTCTTTTTCAATTTTTTATTACTCTCTCTCTCTCTCTCTACACACACATATATATGGCTGTGTGTGTATGTATATGAATAAAGAAGTATTAAAAAATAGATTTACATGTGAATTGTAACTATGTATATTTACATGTGAATTGTAACTATGTATATTTACATGTGAATAGTAACCGTGTATATTTACACAATTACTGTAGTAACGATATAAATTTACACAAGTTTACATATATTGGTATGGGTAATTTTTGGAGTTGGATGTTAATGCTATTATACATGAAATGATGTGAGTGCTCTAATTGCCATTTCACATGATCATATATATATATATATATATATATATTACTTTTTGGGTAACACGCTAAGAGCACTCTCATCAGTGAATGGCCACATTTTACTCAACCAAGCCCAAAATTCACCCACATCGAGGCATGCAAAGTTGAGTAAAAATATATGGTTTCTATAGTTGAGTATTCACATCAACTCATGCAAAAAAAATTCTTTTTATTTTAGCATAAAACCCTTTTTTTTTTTTCTATTTTACATAACCAATTTTCAAAAATACCCACATGAAATTATCAATTCTAAACTCTATTTCATTAAATATGAAAAACAAATTTAATTGTTTCCTTTTCTTCACACACAAAAACTACCGTTCACTTGCTTCCTTCATCCTCTTAATATCAATATGTAAAGAAAGTATAAAAAAACTAAATGCAAATTGAATAATGTCAACGTAAATTTACATAATTGTAGTTGTAGATAAATTTGACACTATTATACATAGATTGATGTTGGGAGGTTTTGGGGGTTGATTGGACAAAATATGGAATTTAAAAAAAAAAAAATTTACAAAGACCAATGTAAATGCTCATATTGGCTTGTGCAAAAATTTGTGTTTTTTTAGAATAAAAACATACTTTTTTCTAATTATTTTATACACTCACTTTTCAAAACATCTCACATCATTTTATACTACATTTTATTGAAATATCAATTTTTTATGATTTTTATAATTTTTTTTCTTTCTTCACACACAAAAAGCATTATTCACTCTCTTCCTTCATTCCCGAGATATGTAAATAAGTAATAAAAAAATAAATACAATTGAATAGTGTTAGTATAAATTTACTTGGTAACAAACTTGTAAAATTTACACAATTATACACTAACTGATGTGATTTTTTTTTTTAAAGGTAAAAGTGTGTAAATTTTACACATTTTTCTATTATACACCATTGAAGCGAGTACTCTAATAAACTGTGAAAATTTACATTGATACTATGCATTTTGCATTTAGTTTTTTTTTTTTTTTTTTTCTTTATGTTTCTCGAGAATGAAGGAAAAGAGAGTAAACATTAGTGTAGTGTGTAAAGAAATAGAAACAATTAAGAAAACAAAAAAAAATTAATAAAAATATAATGTAAAATATGTGAAGTTTTTAAAAAGATGAAAAAAATAAATAAAGAAAAAAAGGTGGGGGTAGGGGTGGCAATTCGTGTTCACATGTCGGGTTCATGTCGTGTCAACTCATGAGTATTCAACTATATAAGTCAACACTAACCCAACATGTTTATTAAACGAGTCAAACTTCCTCAACCCTAACACGACCCATTTATTAAACGGGTCAGTCGAGTTGACCTGTTTATCAAATTTTATCAAAATGAAAAATAAAATTTATGAAAAAAACAAACAAATAAATATTTTTAATATAAAAATCAGAACTAACGAGTAACTGTATCACAAATAATTATTTAAAACTAAAGCATATCTCAATATCACAAATAATCAATCATAATATGTCAAAGAAAATAAATTACAACAACTAATAAGTTTATATACCTAGAGTTTGAAAGGTATATTGGTAAAATGTCATTTAATTAAACGGGTCAAATGGGTTCTCTATGTTGAACACTAACCCAACTCATTTATTAAACGGGTCAGTCATTTTAACCCGAATATGACACGAACTCATTAAACCTCAACCCATAACCTGTTAATTTCGAGTCGTGTTGGGTTCGCGAGTTGTGTCCAATTTTGCCACCTCTAGTAGGGTGTTCTTATTGCATTAGCTAGCTCAAATCATCTCAATGCTTGAGATTGATAAATGAAAAAGAGTTAACAAAGTTAGAAAAAGAGTTAGAAAAAGAAAACTAAAGATTGATAAATGAAAAGACAAACTTCAATTTCAACTATTAATTTAACAAAGTTAGAAAAAGAGGTAAAAGAAATAAAAAGTAAAATTTTAAAAAGCAAAAAGTAAAAAAATAATAAAAATAAAAAATTGTAAAAGGGGAGGGAATTAATTGCACCCGTTCAATACCCTATTAACAAAGAATACTGTGGACTTGAGCAAACAGCCAATTTGCAAACTGCGTAGAGGCTCTCACACATCGTCCCTCACAATCCGATCTCTTCTTTTCATTCCCTTCCTTGAACCCCTCCTCCGCAGGAAAAACAAAAAACAAAAAAAACAAAAACAGAAAACAAAAAATGAGTTGGTTTTGGAATACGATGACAGAGTCATTGCTTTCGACATTTTTTGAAAAGGTGTTTGAGAGGGTGGCTGATCCCCTGATCAGTGGCTTGTTCCAAAATAAGGGTTTCGATCAGACGCTACTTGACAAGCTGAAGACTGTACTGGTGAAGGTTGACGTGGTGCTCAGTGATGCAGAGGAGAAGCAGCTCACGAATTTGAAGGTGAGAAAGTGGGTCAATGAGCTCAAAGATACTATCTACCATGCTGACGATCTGTTGGACGAGATCATCACTATACGCAAGCTGGAAGCTGAAGTCAAGGTAAATCAGGTACTGGAATTACTCTTATGCTTCTTGGATCTAAGTTCTATGCCCAAACTTGATAAAGATATAGAACCCAAACTCAAAGACATAGTTGAAAAACTGGAGTCCTTAGCAAACTTGGGACATCTCAATCTCATAGAAAGTGTAAGAGGGAAACCACCAGCATTGTTACCCTCAACTTCTGTAGTAGATATATCCGAAATGTTTGGTAGAGAAAACGATAAAGCAGTACTAAAAAAAATTTTGCTTAATGATAATTCACAAGAAAAAGGAATCCCTGTGATTGCCATAGTTGGGATTGGTGGGATTGGCAAGACGACCCTTGCGCAGCTTGTGTATAATGACCCTGATGTGACTAAACATTTTAAAGCGAGGGCATGGGTTCATGTTACAGAAGAGTGTGATGTTTTCAAGCTAACTCAAATAATTTTTGAATCGGTCACTTCAAAGAGTTGTATATTCACAGATCTGAACATTCTTCAAGTCAAACTTAAGAAAACATTGATGAAAAAAAGATTTTTGCTTGTTTTAGATGATATTTGGAAGAAGTTTGATATTTGGGATTTGCTGTCAGGACCCCTAAAAGATGAAGGCCAGAGTAGGAGTAGAGTTATAGTGACAACCCGTAATGAACATGTTGCATCACTTATGCGCCCTGTTTTTATTCATCGTCTTTTGCATTTATCAGATGGTGACTGCGGGAGATTATTTGCAAAACATGCATTTAATACTAGCAACTCTGACGATCCAATCTTGACAGAGATTGGTCAGAAAATTGTAACGAAGTGTGCAGGTCTGCCTTTAGCTGCAAAAACATTGGGGTGCCTCTTGCACTCGAAAGTAGAAGCTGAGGAATGGGATAGAATACTCAATAGCACAATTTGGGATTTACCTGATAATGATGAGGGTGGCTGCAGTGGCATACTTCCTGCTTTGTATTTGAGCTATTATCATCTCCCTTCACATCTCAAACAATGCTTTGTTTATTGTTCGATATTTCCCAAGGGATATAAGTTTGAAAAGGAGAAATTGGTACTCCTATGGATGGCAGAAGGTTTTTTAGAGCACCCAAACATTAAGAACTCAATGGAAGAGGTTGGGTATGAGTATTTTTGTGAGCTATTATCAAGATCATTTTTTCAACCATCAAGTTCTGACGAGTCATGCTTTGTGATGCATGACCTTGTTAATGATTTAGCTCAATTTGCATCTGGAGAATTTTCTTGTAAGTTTGAGAATGGCAAGCATCATGGAATTTCAAAAAAGGCTCGGTATTTTGCATACTTAATGGACCAGTTTGATGACAGTGAGAAATTTGTGTTCCTTTCAGAGACGGAGTTTTTGCGAACCTTCCTTTCACTACGCATTTCAGATACTATTGAATGCTCCAGCGTATGCAGAATGGTTGCTGATGTGTGGTTGCCAGGACTGAAACACCTGCGTGTGCTTTCTTTCTCTTATCCTACACTCACTGGTCTACAGGATAAGTCTTTTGACAAATTGATACATTTACGCTATTTGGATCTCTCTCACACTTTAATCAATAAGTTACCCTCCTCGACATGTTTTTTGTATAATTTGCAGACGTTGTTGTTGTCTAGTTGTACTAACCTCACTGAGTTACCAGAAAAAATTGTTATCCTCACTAAGTTACGTCATCTAAATGTGAGTGAAACCAAGTTGGAAGAGATGCCGCCTAAATTTGGAAACCTAACGAGTCTCCAATTGTTGACTGATTTTGTTGTGTGCAAAAATAGTAATAGTGGGTCAGATATCGGTGAATTGGGCAAGTTCTCATATCTTCGAAGTACTCTTTCCATCTTAAAGTTGGAGAATGTCGTCAAAGCTGATGATGCTTCAAAGGCCGAGTTGAAAAGTAAGAAATATCTTAAAGAGTTGGTTTTCAAATGGACTCCTGCAACCACGACTCATCATGTAAATGAAGTACTCAACGAGCTTCAGCCTCATGAAAATTTGAAGAAGCTTACCATTGAAAACTACGGTGGTACAGCGTTTCCCAATTGGTTAGGTAATGCTATTTTCTCTAACATGGTGGTTCTGCGACTTAACAATTGCAAATATTGCACGTCCTTTCCACCACTGGGGCAGTTATCTTCTCTTCAAGAACTCCTCATCACAAAGATGGAAGGATTAGAAAGGTTGGAGGATAATCAATTTTACGGGACTGGGCAAACTGGATTCCAGCCATTTCGGTCTCTAAAAACCCTGAAGTTTACGGAGTTACGACATTGGAGGCACTGGATACATTCTGCACATGGAGGTGAAGATTTCCCTTCCCTTCAGGAGCTTCAAATACAACAATGTCCAAAATTCATTGGAAGCTTACCAAGGCACCCTTCCTCAACGAATCGGGAGATTTCTGGATGTCCTCGGTTTGAAGAGGAGGAAGAGTTGACTCGAAGGGTACAACCACAAGCATCTACTGACCAAGAGGAGGAGTTAGCTCGAAGGGTAAGACCACGCCGATGCTGACACCGGTGAAAAGGAGGGAGACAATGCACACAGTTCTGTATACATTTTATGGGTACACTAATGCTTTTTTTTTTTTTCTTCTTTTTTTTTTTTTCTTTTTTTCCATTTTTGTTTCCAAACTCATCATTGTTGACCGTGCGTTTTGGGTCTTTTGAGTATTTTTAAACTTTAACTTTAGATTCTAGAACCATGATTATTGCACTTTGTTAAAATAGTTGTTCAATAAATTAATTCATCATTCTCATCTCTGCTCCTTTCGGAAAAGTGTCCTCCTTGTATTGCTTCTCTGCTCCTTTCTAATGCATATGTTACTCAACAGTTTTCAATAATATTCTACTGTCGTTTAAGAAAAATTTTATTTTTTTAAAATGTTTAAACTTTTTGAGACAATTAGTAACAAGGAACTAGGGTATGTTTGATAAATTTATTTTTTTAAATGTTTAAACTTTTTGAGACAATAAGTTACAAGGAACTAGGGATGTTTGGTTGGAATGATTTTAGGAAGGATGAAAAAAAAATGAAAAACAAAGAAAAAATGGATGAGAGTGGTGTTTGGTTGAGAGGGGGAGGAGAGGGGGATAGAAAATTGCTGGAGCCCAGCTATTTTCCCTTCAACCCACCAAAACTCTATCACCCCAAATTGGGGAGAAAACACAAAGGAAAACAAGTCACTCATTTTCGGACAAAACTACCCCTAGGCAACACCAACGTTCAATATTATGCCTTCTTTACCACCGCATACCCTTGGTGCGATGACCACTCTACAAACATAAGTAATTGTAGGGTGTGGGAGGCGATGGTCGAGATTCAAGTTTTCAAGAGGGAGTTTCACACAACATTATGCCTTCTTTCCTTTTTGTCTTTTTTCATGATGTTGCTCTCATTTGTTTCTTCCTTCTTTTTATTACCGCCATTATTTTTTATTTTGTGCTTGCCAATTTCTTTTTATCTTAGTTTTGGGACGCTGCGTCTCTCTTTTTTTTTTTTGGGGGGGGGGGGGGGGGGGATGTAGGCGTGATAGTGCTTTGTTTTGTTTTGTTTTTCTTTTTTTGGTTGGGAGTGGAAAAGTGGAGAAATAGGAAAAGTGAATTTGTATAAATTTAAGAGCAAATTACAACTTACCCACCTGTGATTATGCTTGGTGCGATGGTCACTCCACAAGTATAAGTGCTTGTGGAGTGTAGGGGCGATGGTCGAGGTTCAAGTCTTTAGGGAGGAGTTTTACACAATATTATGCCTTCTTTCCTTTTTGTCTTTTTTCATGATGTTGTCTCTGTAGAGAGCGAAATTTTCTACCAATCACAAATTGCCATGTCAGACCACTAAATCCATGTAGTATATTTAAAGTGGCTAATTACTAGAAGTCACGTATTATTTAGTCGATGTCACTATCATTATTCAGAGACTAATGACAAAATGCCAAGTGTCAAAGAATAAAAATTACAAAGAATACTTGAGAACCAATCAAATCTTTGCACATGTTAATTTAAATGACATAAGCAGTCTAATTAAAAGTTACCATGCGTTATTTTGAATTAAAGCACTATGGCTAATCAAATAATACTATGTGTTCCTTGGAGAACAAGACATAAAAAATCCCTCCATTTAAATTATGACACATGTCATTAATGATAGCCAATTATGTGTCATCACACCTCCCCAAAACTCCTATAAATAGAGACTCATCTCAGTCTTATGGGGAGATATTCAGAAGTCTTGAAACTCTGCCCGAATTAAGCTCCAAAACCTCCAAGAACTTCAACCTTCAAATCTTAACAACATTCGAAGCAAAATCATTCAAGTCATCTTCTTAGATCTCAAGGTGCATTAGAATCAAGTCCAAAAGTGTTCAGAAACTTCAAAAGATTGCAAGTTAGTGAAGATCCACAGATTCAAGCCTTCAAAGACTCAAAGAACTTCCACTACAATCTTCGAAAACGAAGAACACACGAAGAACATTCAAAGAAGAAACAAAGAACGCAAAGGAGGCTCTTCTATTATTTTTTAAAGGTTAAAAGTTTTTATTCATCATAATTAGGAGTTGCTACATTTTTCAATTACAAAAATTCATAGGGGTTTGACAAGATTTATACCAAAATTTTTTTTTTTTTAAATCACATACAAATGCATAAATCTCATCACACCCTTATTGCAAACCAAAAGTAAAATTTAGAACTCTTTCCCACCAAATATAAAGAAAATAAATATAAGAAAATAGATAATTAAACAAAGGTAAAATAAAGGCAGTGGTACTCTCTAGTTGGTATGACTCGTTTATATGACATCTCATCTTTTGCAAGATAACCACATGCTTACTTAGATGGACTAAAAAAAATAAGGCAAAATAAGAGTAAATAGAGTTTTTTTTTTTTTTTTTTTTTTTTTTTTGAGAATAATTAATCAAGAGTTAAATATGATGAATAATAGGCTAATTGTAACAATAGTAGCAATGATTTGAAGAAACAATTAAAAGTAAAAATAATATGAAAATTGGGATTTCGTTCATAAAATGAAAGAAAAAAAGTATTTGAAAATTTTATTATGTAGTATAGATCTTATTCTTCAAAATTCTTTAGGGAGAAATTGAGAGAGGAAGAAAGGTGAAGATATGTATTTTGTGTACTAATCTTGATTCTTTGAATCTAAAGTTTGGATTAGAAACAAAAGATAATTGAAGATCAGTGGTGATTATTTTTATTAAGTTGTAACTATGAGCACAGTGGGCTTTTCCCTCCTAAAAGGAAAGGGAAAGGGGAGTATGCCTCGGCTGAGTGGATTGGGGCGAAGAAGAGATTTGGAGTCACCACCTAGTTTTATGGCCTAGGAACCATGTATAGAGTGCTCTTACGTGAAAGGACTAAGTCTTATTACCAGAATATGGGTTTGGAGTTTAGGTACGGTTTTGGGAAGGCGTTGGCACCCAAAACCGCCCAACCCATGGGTAAACTTCCAGTCCTTGTGTGTTACATCTTAATCCTATTAAAGGAATGTCCATCATTGTATTCTATACTCACACATACACTAGCATACATCTAAGCATACAACATGGCATCAATCATCCCAAAACCCTAACATACATCTATCATAGCATCGCATATCATATCTTAGAATACATTTATCACACATGTCATTTTATCTCATCCAAGGTAGTAAGCAAATCATAGCAGCAAATATACATGGCAGAAACACAAACATGGAAAGATCTAAGCAAATATGTGATTGCATCTACACATCAAGAACAACTCATCCAAGCAAGCATGTTCATATTTATCATTAAACATATTTCCCATGCATGTTCATGTAAATGCATGAATTACCTCACTTATCTTGCTGTATCTCAGCAACTATGCATCAATGGATGGACATGTAAATGCATGTTTATAATATCAAAGCAAGAAAATAGAAAGTAAACCCTAATCTAGCATGTGGAAGACAAACAAATAAATAGTGAAACATAGACTCATATGCATGTGGAAGACAAACAAATAAATAGTGAAACATAGACTCATATCTACGAAAAAGGGTCAAAACAGAAGCATATCATGTGAAATGAACCAAAAATAAAAATAAAAAGCAAAAAATGAACTGGGGTTTCTGGATGGGAGCATGCGTGCACATGCATAGGCCTATGTGCACAGGCCAGCTGTATGCATACGCATACTTCAACTTGCGTGTGCATGCAAGATGCATGCATATGCCAGCTTACTCATAAACCCTAGCCCAGAAACACAACAAATAGAAAAACAGAGCGGAGGTTCAAAATGAAGAAACTAACAACCTAACATGCTTAAAAACATAAAGGTAACTAAAATTAAGCTACACAAACATATTTAAGCAGAAAGAACCAAAGAAACAAGATCAAAAACACAATTAAACTTAAGAAATAAAAAGAAAAGTTTAGAACTCAATACCTCAAACACAAAGCTTTTCAAGCTTAATTTTGATTGTTCCCCTCAGTCAATCTATTCACAATCAAATACAATAGCGATTAGCAATCTTAAAACTCAAAGATCAAGGCCAAAAAAGACCCCAATCAAAAGAAAATTGACTTGAGGATGTTTTATGAAAAAATTCCCTCTTTGATTCACTATTTCTAGTGAATCTTTGTGTGTTCCCTTAGGATTTCTATGTGTTTTGAAAAGGTACCATATATGGCTTTTTATATTGAGAAAATAGGGGTTTAGAACGGCTCCTAGACAATGTGGGATTCACTCCAAACCTCAACTTTAATACAGAAAAACTTACCTTTCATAGTTTCTGGAACCCTACATGTGTGCGCAAGTTTATGCCTGCGTATGCATGCATTAGCCTAGGGTTTCCATGGCCTTTTATTTTCCAAAAAAGATTTATTTGCTCATAAAAGTTATATTTTTCATTTTAATATTTCTCAAGTTAATTTAGCATCTGATTGGCCCCTTAACCAACCTTGGGCTTTAGGATTTCAACATCATTAAGGAACGGGGGCCCGAGTCATAAGGAGTACAAAGTACAGTGTCTATAGTAACTGCATGGGATGATTTGGCAAAAAAAAAATAAAAAATAAAAACTACTCTGGATAAGAATTTTTTTTTTTTTTTTTTTAACTCAAATTGACAAAGTAGGGAGACTTTCAAACCATTTTTAAGGAAAAGAAATCAACTTGGGTTTATTTTTGATAAAATTGAAGTGCTTAAAAAAGTGAGAGAAAAAGAGGAGAAAGATTTTATAAATAACCTAAAATTTAGGATTGTAAAATTAATAATTGAGAAATGCTATGTTCATAACATTTTTACAACAAATTCTAAGTGGCAGGTTATTATTGGTGAAGTAAAAAATAATTTTAGTGATAGGTTCAAATTAGAACCAATAACAACTAACCATTTATAATTTGTTGTGAAAGTATTGTGAAAATGTTGTAGATGTAGCACTTCTCTTAATAATTTTACTTAGATATGTGAACAAAAATGGATGATAATTAAATATTCTTTTAAGAGAAATCTTATATCTACAACATTTTCATAATAAATTTTAAGTGACAGATTGTTACTAGTTGTTATTGATAGGACAAAAAAGTAATCTCAATGGTAGGTTCAAATTTGAACCAATAATAACTAAACACTTGTGATTTGTTATAAAAATGTTATTTTTTTTAGAAAGACTCTTCTTTTAACAACACCGAATATCCCTATTAAAAAGAATACATGGGATAACAGGGCAAGGTTAAGAGTTTTTTTTTTTTTTTTTGGCTAGAATCATTGAAATGAACGTTATTTGTTTTTTCTATGAAGGCGAGAGAAAAGAGAGAAATATTTTAAGTAGGCTTCTAGATAAATATACTAAGGGCCCGTTTGGTAGAGAAGTTTGAGTAATGTTGTTTGTAGTTTTTTAAAATACGTGTAGGTAAAAAAATGTATAAAAATATATATAATATTATTTAAAAACTGAAAATATGTTATTTAAATAATCTACATGCTAAATTTTTTTCTAGTTTCTAGTTTCTACACCGTCTATGGTTTTTTTTTTTTTGGTTAAAAGGAACCATGTCATTATTAAACCAAAACAACAGAAGTATTGGCAAAGCGCCTTAGATTGTACAAACCCTGTGCATTAGAACTTAGAATATTACATAGTTCAACAGAGTCAGGATTTTCTAATATAACAAAATCAAAAGGGGAAGAACAGCCTTCCTTAGCTAGCTTGTCTGCCACTCTGTTAGCTTCTCTGAAGACATGGTTGACCTTGAAGTGCTAGAGACGACTAAGGAGGAACCTACAGTCATTTAAGAGGGGGGAATAAGCTCTATTAGAGTTGTTATTTGAAAGTACAAGCTGCACAATAACCTTAGCATCAAGCTCCACGACAAGATGGATTATTCCCAGTTGGTCTGCTAAAATGAGACCATCTCTGAGAGCCCAAAATTCAGCTATGATGCTTGTTGCAACCCCAACTCTTCTTTTATAACCTTTAACCCAGTTGCCATTACAATTGCGAATTACACCACCCCCTCCTGCTTTGCCCGGGTTCCCTAAGGATGCTCCATCTGAATTTAACTTAAACCATCCCTCCTCTGGTTTATTCCAACGTATCAGGTTGGTGGAGCAAGGCTTGGGAATGCGTACTTTGCTCACACAGAAGTGATACTCCATGGCTTGTTGAATGCAGGATTTGTGGAGGCAAAAATTCAGAGGGGTGTTTTCAAAAACCACCCAATTTCTGTGTTTCCAAAGGCCCCAAATGGCAAAAAGAAATTGTGTGCTCCATGGCAGTCCATTAGCCTTCAACTGGTTGCTGTCAAGGCAATTCTTTTTTAACCATCCTGCCAAGTTCAGATGGCTTAAATTAAGGAGAGAGAGAGGAGTTTGATTGCTTGCCGAAAGGAGACAGCAAAGGGGCAATCTCTCAAAAGATGCAATATAGTTTCCTCTTGGTTATTACATAAAGGACAGGTAGTATCAAAATTAATACCACGTGTAGCAACCACTTGCCTTATTGGAACACTATTGTGGTGACATAACCAAAGGAAAGAGCTGATTTTTGGCCATATGTCTAACTTCCAAACCCAGTTCCCCATAAAAACTTGGGGGTTATTTTCTGCAGTAAAGTTAGACGCATATGCCGATGTCATATTAAACTCACCATCATTGGAAGACTTCCACAACAAAGAATCCTTCCTATCACCATATATTTGCATAGGTGTGGCATAAATCTTGTCTTTTACCTCATTAGGTAGATCCAAAGATATAAAATCCCATCTCCAATTCCCATCTTGGAACATATCATCTATAGTCAATTTAACTTCACCTTGGGTGAGGGGGCCTTCAACCAAGCTTCTTAGTGAGTTGCCTTTAATCCATTTATCCCCCCAAAAATTTAGCTTAGAATTTTTACCTACACTCCAACACACTCCCTTTTCAAAAATGGGAAAGCCTTTTTTAATTGCAGACCAGCAAGGAGAGCATGGTAACTTGTCTGGGTCTTTTGAGTTTCTTCTTGAGCTTGAACAATATCTTTGCAAAATGACCCTTGCCCATAATGATTCTTTTTCCTGATATAGCCGCCAATTTAGTTTTGCTAGTAAGGCAATGTTCTTTACCTTTGCCTCTTGGATCCCCAAACCACCCTCCTCCTTTGATTTGATGATCTTGTTCCAACCAACAAAATATAGCTTCCTCTTCTCTGGAGATGAGCCCCAAAGAAAATCCATATTAATTTTATCTAGTTTGTCACAGAGATGTGTTGGAAGAGCAGCCCTTTGCATAACATAATTGGGGATGGCCGTCATGACTGATTTTACTAAAATACGGTTTTGCCCGCAAAAGACAAAAATTTGGCTTTCCATCCAGCCAGTTTAGAGATTACCCACTCTGCCACAAAAGCTTTGTCCTTAATATTGGATTGAACATTTGGCGAAAAATAAATTCCGAATTTTTTTAAACTAATCTTCTGCCCAGATTCTACACAAAACACATATAGTACATCTTTAATGGCCTCACACCCTTCTTTACTCACCTTAGCAAACAACATTAAGTCATCCGCGAAGAAAAGGTGTGAGATGGCAACATTGTCCCTAGAAGCTTTTTTCGGAATCCACCTTTTGGCAACGCATTCCTTCTCAATGAGGGCCCCAAGGTATTCCATGCAAAGGATGAACAAGTAGGGAGAGAGAGGATCCCCTTGCCTAATTCCTCTAGATGGCTTAAAGGAGTTCAACTTACTTCCATTGAAAAGAATTGAAATGCTAGTGGTGGTTACACAACTCATAATCAATTCAATCAAATTTTGGGGGAAGTGGAATGCTTTAAGAACTTTATGGATGAAGCTCCATTCGATTCAGTCATAAGCTTTGGCCAAATCCACTTTGATTGCCATGAACCAACCCTTTCCTTTTTTCTTGTCCAAGGAGTGATTTAATTCTTGTGCTATGATGATATTATCTAGACCCCTTCTTCCTGGGACAAAGGCTGCTTGAACTGGGGAAATAAGTTTGTCCAAAAGTGGTCTGATTCGGCCTACTATAATTTTGGTGATCACTTTGTAGATTGTATTACATAGATTGATGGGGCTATAATTGTTGAGGCTCTCCGGGCTTTGAATGTTACAAGAGCCAACTAAATGAGTCTGCAACAAAGCTCTCAAATTGGAGAACCGTTGTCTTTCTTAGTTTACTATTGTCCTTCAACTTCTTCATCTAATTTCTGCTAGCCCGCTAGTTAACGCAACCAAAGTCGAAGATAACAAGTCAATATAACAACTTGGGATCTCTGAACGAAAGCTTCCAAGAATCGGCTGGGAGACGAGGACAGCATGGAGGAGGGCAACATGGCTGGCACGCGGATCGAAGGGCGATTTAGGGTGCTGTTGGACTATTTTGATTCTGAAGAACAAGAACTCGAAAACTTCTTTCTAACTCTGAAACGCAATGATGACTTTCTGGAGAAGTGGAAGATAATGCTTAGGGCTCTAATTTTCATGGTGGTTGATTTTGAAAAATGGAGCCAGGTATGGAACGGGCCCGGAGAACGCGTAATCTTTGATCTTTGGCTGTACGAGGTTGAAGAAGCTTTCTATCAAGCAGAGGATGTCATGGATGAGATCTTCACTGAAGCTTTGCAACACAGGTTGGCTGCTGAATCTCAGACCAAGTCAAGTCCTGTATGGATCTACGCAAAAGAGAAAGAAAGAAAGATGGAGGAGATCCTTTACAGAATAGATTGCTTTTTGAAGGTAGGAGATGCGCTAGATTGGATTGGAGGCGAAGAATACGATGTATACCGGATGAAATTACAAAAGATCCGATTCAATCCCATCTGGGGTTACGAGTATCCGGGAAACTTTATATATTTTGTGGATGAGTCTGAAGTATTCGGTATGGACGTTAAGAAAGAAGAATTTATGAATATCTTGCTGTCCCATGGTACATATGATAAAGAGTTGTCTGTAATTCCGATACAGGGTCAGTCTGGAATAGGCAAGACCACACTTGCTCGGATCATTTACAACGATCCCATCGTTGGCCAACATTTTGATCTCAAGGCCTGGTTTCGCGTTGGTGATTTTAAGTTGGTCACCATGACAAAAGCCATCTTTGAGTCTTTCAATTTGCAGTCTTTTGATCTCGAGGAATTAAATTTGCAGTCAGGACTAGATTCGGACCAACTCCAAGTAAAATTGCAAGAGTACCTTAGGGGAAAGAGATTTTTACTCGTTCTAGATGATGTGTGTTCTTTTAATAAAGACTGGAAAGTCTTTCGATCTACTTTAACAGGAGCTGCTGCCAACAAATGTTGTGTTATTGTAACTACATGCGAGGAAGATTGTGCATCATTGATCAGTACTGTCGATGTTTATCGAATGGAGCCATTATTAGAAGATGAAAGTTGGTCGCTGTTTGCAAAATTTGCTTTTGGCAACCTAATCCCTAGTTCCTATCCAGAACTAGAACCTATTGGCAGAAAAATTGTGCGTCGTTGTGACGGTGTGCCTTCAATAGTAAGAACACTAGGGTCTCTCTTGCGATTTAAGCTACAAGTTGAGGATTGGAAGACTGTAAAGCAAAAACTTAAGACTTATCAAAGATCTGTGCATTTTCAGTTTCATGATAAATGGATGCGGGGCTTAGATGATCTTCCTGGAAATCTGAAGCAATGCCTTAGATATTGTTCATTATTTCCCAATGATTATGAGTTTAAAAAAGAGAGCCTTGTCCTTTTATGGATGGCAGAAGGTCTTCTAGATAGACAGAGAATGGAAAAGACTGGTTACGAATACTTTGATCAATTGTTCTCGGAAGAACATTTTTCATCATCCTTAGGTCGTGATGTTGTTGATATGCCTTTCAAGATGTTCAATCAAAAGGAGGACTCCAGTTTCTCTTCTAGATATTTCGTCAGATTGGAGGAAAACTCCTTTTCTCAATTCTCTGTAAGTATCAGGCATTTGTCACTTTTTTTCAGAAGCCAATATGATTCCACAGTGATATTTAAGGCCATTGATAAATCCAATTTTTTAAGGACCTTTTTGCCACTGGGTCATGGATCATGTCATTTAAGTAGTGATGAACTGCATAATTTGTTGTCCAAACTGCAATTCTTACGAGTGCTTTCTTTATCCCGTTATCATATCACTGTGTTACCTGTCTCCATTGGCAATTTGAAACATTTACGGTATATCGATCTCTCTCACACCCCAATTAATAGGTTACCTGAATCAATTTGTGACCTTTGCAATTTACAGACTTTAATATTGCCAAATTGCCATTCTCTAACTGAATTGCCACAAATCATGTGGAAGCTTATTAACTGCGTCATCTCAACATTTGTGGAACTGACTTAAATGAGATGCCAAAATATATGAGCATATTAAAAAGTCTTCAAACACTGTCTGGCTTTGTTGTGGGCAAAGAAAGCAGCTCAGCACTACAAGAGTTGGGGGCGCTTTTGCATCTTCGAACACTTCGCATTTCAAAGTTACAGAACATTGTCTCTGCTGAAGATGCGGCTAAGGCCAGATTGGAAAAAAAAGATTCCCTTGATGAGCTTGTGTTAGAATGGGGTGGTGATATTATTGATCCAGAAAAGGATGAAGATGTGTTTGAAAAGCTACAGCCTCCTACATATTTAAAGAAGCTCCACATTAATCTTTATTTTGGTACAAAATTTCCAGAATGGCTGGGGGATGGTGTATTCGGTAACATGGCTTTCCTACGTCTTAGCAATTGTAAGCATTGCTTATACTTGCCACCACTCGGGCGGCTACGATCTCTTAAAGCGCTCATTATTGAAGGGATGGATGCAGTGAAGAGGGTGGGTTCTGAATTCTTGGGGAAGTATGGCTATTGGTTAACATTTAAGTTTTTGGAGACTCTTAACATTTGAGGGGATGCCAGAATCGGAAGAGTGGGTTTCATCTAATACAGGTAGAGAATTCCCTTGCTTGCGAGAGCTATGTATACGAAGATGCCCCAAGCTTAAGGGAAACTTACCCAAGCGACTTGTTAATGTAGTAAAAGTCGAGATTTCTGATTCTCAGGAACTTCTGACTACACTTATGACAGAGGCATCATTAAACAAAACGCTTTTAGATTACCATGAACAGATTCAGTTCATAAGTGACAATAAAATTGCCTTGTTCTCTGAGCAAATGAGTGTCTTTAAATATGAAGGTGCTACAGAATCCTCATTGCCCAAGACTGGTGGCGCGGAATCCTCATTGCACATGACTCCAAACATTGGAGATGAAGCTGATCTTCCCTCCAACAATTGGTCCAACCAAGATGCACTGCAAGAACTATCCTCTTTCAAAAGCATGAAAGTTTCAGATGTATCAGAACTGATGGAAGTAACGGGGCTACTGAAAGTTCAAAAACGTGTACAAAAACACCTTTGAACGTTTAGACCCCCAAATAACAACTTAATCAATTCAAGCAATATGTCAAACAACTAGTGTGTGGAAACTTAACATATGCTATCAAACGAAATTGATTAAATACTATCTAAGCCATAACAGATTAATATCCACAGCAGATAAATAAAAAGGCAAAGATAGATAGGAAGGAAGATGCAAACACAAAGACAACACGCGATGTGTTATCGAAGAGGAAACCGAAGCCCTCGGCGAAAAACCTCTCCGCCGCCCTCCAAGCGGTAATCAATCCACTAGAAAATATAGTTGGGATACAAGGACAGCAATACACCCTCCAAGCCTAATCTACCCAGTGCACCTAAGCCCTCCAAGCTTCTTGCTCCAACGAGGTTACGCCGAACCTTTTTCTTTTCTAGCTTCCCGGATTCCGCTACTAGACCGTAGCATCAACCAATGAAGATTGGTTCCTTCCTAACTGCTTCCCAGAAATCCAAAACAGCAGTCTCACAATGATGATGATGGTGAGAACCTGGTTTGGTATAAAGCCTCTCAAGGATTTGACAATGGAGAGGAAGAGAGTTGAGGAATTTGAAGAGTCTTTAAGGTATAGATTGTGTGTGAATCAATCTAGTTTTTCTCTAGGGTTTCTCTCTCAAAATTCTCTCTGGAAGCTCTCTTTCAATCGTGGGTAATAGGGGTATTTATACTGGAGTGGAGAGGAATGTGAAACGTCAGGTTTTTACAAAACAGGGGTGGCTCGCGGCTTGACCTCGCGGCTTGACTAAGTTGCGAGATCCAGTCGCGAGATAACCGTATGGCCAGTTGTCCTGTTTTGTCCTGTAGTGCTCCAGCTAGCATGACTGTTCATCTTCCAGCATGCTTGGCACGTGTGCAGCTTCTGACGGCTTGCAGCCGCGAGTCACCCGCGAGTCCCAGCCGCGACACTCTGTTTTCTTGCACACTCTTGAGCAAACTTCACTCTATCTCACTCACTACCCTTACATCAAAGCCACCTAAATACAGGGTTACTAAATGCTGAATTACAAGCAAATTTGGCACGGAATAAAGCCAATAAGATGGTTGAATAAATTCAACCTTACAATTTCCCCATTTGGCTATTCCGTGACAAAACCCTAAACAGACTCTAGACTTAACATGTGAGTTGGGAACAGTTGAACAAAACTCACTCACGCCTAACTCTAGAAGCTGTGAAGCACTTGAATCATATGAACATAATACTCCTGAAACACAACAATACACCATGATCATTGTAAGCAGAGAATTATAAAATGCATATGAAACAGGCAATAAGTGATCAAGCAAAGATGGAGTTATGAAACAAACCATGGCTTGATCAACCAAGTGAACACCACAAGGTAGTGATCACAATGCTCATTCACACTTGGAATGAACACAAGGACATACAAGTTAACAAGCACAAGGCAAGACACTTGTATGCTCAACACTCAACCAATGCATATCACACAAGTCATATGCATCTAGGAACAATCCTACAAGGGCACAAGAGTGACAGTACATAAACCAAAATACATACCATTTAGATTAAAGTACTGATTTCAACATAGCATAAAGGCTGCATTAAGCAAGGTACATACCATAAAGCCTACAAAGCATGCATAAAAACATTAACCCTAAAAGCTTACAAAAGCACATGGGTACAAGACACATTATATTGAATAAAAACTTAAACAATATAAACTAAAAGTGCTTAAAATTTCTCCCCTTCAAAATGATGAGAAGCTGTGATGCACTTGGAACATATATACTTGTAACCTGAAACACTTGCACAAAACACATTAGACCCTCAAGGTAAAGCAAGTAATAAATAACAAGTATAATATAACAAGTATAGAAATGACTACAGTGATCACATAGCAAAGCAAATGATCATCTGAACATGCATTCAATGAAGCATAATAACATAGGGATATATGCATGTCCAAAGTACAAACATGATGCAATGAGAACACCAAAGCATAACACAAAGCACCATAAAGCCAACAAGAAAACAAACAGAACAAGGTTTTCTAGTTAACACAATGTCTTCTCCCCCTTGGTATATGCATCTCCCCTATGGAATATCTCTCCCCCTGCAAATGTGCATGAGAAATAAAATTTCTCCCCCTAAGGATGTGCACAAGAGTCATATAGAAATGACAAAATACTCCGAAACATTCTCTAGAGTATACTCTCCCCCTTTTTGTCAGGAATAGACAAAGGGTCAAGAAGAAACGAGGGCAAGAGATGAAGGTATGAACAATGCTAATGATGCATGAGGGGTGCAAGATGAATGAGAAAATGAAGCTCAAACCTAAGACAAAGTTACATGCTACAAAGCATAAGGTAAGCATGACATGCTAGGATGAAGAAATAAGGTAAAGACCAATGCATGACAAGGGTAACAAAAGTGTGTGCAAGAGGTGGCTAAGTGCAATGCATGACTAATGCATGAAAAATGCACATGTGGGGCAAAGTGTGCAAAATACACAACCAATGAACTAAACATGTTCCTAATGAGGAAACATGAGAAACCCCAAAGTTTGGTACTCATCGGAGTCCAAACAAGCGAGAAAATGTCTAAGAGGCATTTTATCAAACACCTAGCATGCACACAATGAATAAAAATGTGATACAATGCATGAACATCATGAAATCCACCCTTAATACATGTTCTTTCTGCCACAAGGGGCCAACATCCAATGCATATCAACAAAAGAAACCAATCCCATAAAGAAATTTGACAAAAATTAAGTTTTCCCAACCCCAATGATAAAAATCCCAACCAAGAGTACAAAACTCTCCAAAACATAATCCAAGGATCAAAAATAATAAAAAGAATTTATAATTACCTTAGAAATGTTAATGGAATGAAAAACCATTCAAATTGGTTGGGTTTTGATGTAAAAATATTGAAAGAGGGGTTTTAGAGAGGATGGGAGAGGTTTAAAACAAGTTTCCCACGAAAAAGCTGTTTAAAAAGCTGATTCTGGGCGATTCGCGACTGGGCGAGTCGCGAGTTTCAGTCGCGAGCAAGCCGCGAGCCGCGAGTTTCAGTCGCAAAAATTTTCGCGAGTCGCGAGTGAGCCGCCAAAAGCTTCTGGATGAACTCGCGACTGGGGTTTCGCAACTGGCGAGTCGCCAGCTGAGCCGCGAAAAACTCTGACACCTGTTTTTCAATTCAGAACATGTTTAAACATTGAAAAACAAAGTAAGCACTAAACATAAACACAAAAAGTGATAAAAATCACTTCCAAAAACATATAAAATGATCAAAAATCTTTTTGGATTAATCCATATAAGATTGAGCACACACACATCACATTTAGACAAGTACAATCTAACAAATGAATAAGACATTCATTGAACATTAGGCAAGTGTGTTATGTGTGTGTATCAAATGTGGAATAGTCCTTAGTCTAGAGTGAAGCTTCAATGATCAATTCAATCAAGTCATACACAACTAGTACTAAGTCAAGTGGTCTATCTCAATTATAGAAATGAACATATATGACCTCCCACAGGAAAATGATTACATAAGATTGAAGCTTTTCATTTGGCTTCTTTACAATTCATAACATTTGATCATTTTGAATCAAAACATCTCATTTTGAGATCGATGCCTGAAATTTGTGATATTTCAATTTGACGAACAAGCCTTTGGCTTTTTGGGCATCATACAATTTCATTTAAGTCGCTTTCCCTTTTTCCTAGTCGAATACTAGTATGTGCGACGGCTTTTGCAGCTCATTATCTCTTTTCATTTTGAGATTTACATTTATTGAGCTCTTTAAGCAAAAAAAAATAAAAGAGTGAGAAGAGATATAAGCACAAGTCTACGCATGTATCAAAACCAACATGACTATTGACTAATCATTCATGACAAGCTTGAAGATCGATTTACAACAATCACACAAAGATGTCAAGATTTTTCCCACAAAGATATAAGTATAAAAATAACAAGCTAAGCTCGTAAATGCACAAAGCCATTTGTACAAAGGTACAAGGCCAAACTCACATGTGATATGTGCTCAAACATATACGATCAAAATTTTTGAATTTTTCACTTTTTATGTGGTTTTGGATTTTTTACACACACAAAACTGAAATATAAAAGTAAGATAAAAAACAAAACAATGCATATAAATAAATGCAAGATGCTCAAAATGCATGAAGATATGACATTTAATACATGAAGGGTCCTACAAAGATCGAAAGAATTAGATCAAGGACCAAAAGAGCAAAAGCTCAACCATAGGAACCCTTCCTCATCCAAACGGAACGATTGTTTGGAATGAGTGTCTCAAGAGAAGTGAGACGAGAGTTGGAAGAATGAGAACCGGAGATGCACATAGACAAGGAGGTAAGAGCATTAACCACTTTCTTCAACAACTTACCATTTTCCATCCAATCCGGTTTAGCTTTCAAAGCACAACTTCCAAAAAGCTCAAGTTTCTCTTTTCTTTTGATTTTCTTAAGAGCTTGAAACTTAGAGCAATGAGGTCTTAGATGACCAAAGGCACCACAATGGTGACAAACAATGTATTTAGGTCCATTAGGCTTTTTGGGAAGGGATCTAACAACAAAGGTTTGTTCTCTTTTTAACTTGGGGCATTGGGGTCTTATGTGACCGATCACACCGCAATGGTGACAAGTAGGAACAAACTTAGATCCACTCAAATCCCTAGATTGGGACCTAAACAGAGGCTTAGGCTTAAGAGCCTTTCTCTCCACTTTTTGATTTCTTTTGTGTGGAGGAATGTACACCGATTTGTCCTTTGAGGTAGAACACACAATAGGCACAAAATCGGGTACCACAACATGATTGCAACATATATTTTCTTCCATTTTAGCTACAGGTTCAGCAATCAAACACTTGGCATGCATCTTAAGAGATTCATTTTCAGATTTAAAATCATCAACAAGTTTGTTAGACAAAACAAGTTTAGCATCCAAGTCCTTATTTAAACATTCAAACTCTTTCAGCTTTTCAAGAGAAATTTCAGCAAGATTCTTATATTTCTCAACCAATGTGTTGGATTCATTGAGTTTAGCAATCAAATCATCCTTTTCACAAACTAACTTGCTCAAATTCTTTTGAAACTTCTTAGCTCCTTTCTTCAAGAGTTTGTCAACAACACCCATAGATTCAAGTAACATGTCATCACAATTATGAGGATTAGCACTCATAAAGGCATTTTCACAAACACATGGCATGTTACAATCAACAATATCCATAGAAGCATACAAAGCATTATCCATGGCAAAACACACAAGGGGTCAAGGATCACACTTAGGTAATAAAACCAAAAAAAGTGTACCCGCTCTGATACCAATTGAAAGTTCAAAAACGTGTACAAAAACACCTTTGAACGTTTAGACCCCCAAATAACAACTTAATCAATTCAAACAATATGTCAAACAACTAGTGTGCGGAAACTTAACATATGCTATCAAACGAAATTGATTAAATACTATCTAAGCCATAACAGATTAATATCCACAGTAGATAAATAAAAAGGCAAAGATAGATAGGAAGGAAGATGCAAACACAAAGACAACACGCGATGTGTTATCGAAGAGGAAACCGAAGCCCTCGGCGAAAAACCTCTCCGCCGCCCTCCAAGCGGTAATCAATCCACTAGAAAATATAGTTGGGATACAAGGACAGCAATAGACCCTCCAAGCCTAATCTACCCAGTGCACCTAAGCCCTCCAAGTTTCTTGCTCCAACGAGGTTACGCCGAACCTTTTTCTTTTCTAGCTTCCCGGATTCCGCTACTAGACCGTAGCATCAACCAATGAAGATTGGTTCCTTCCTAACTGCTTCCCAGAAATCCAAACAGCAGTCTCACAATGATGATGATGGTGAGAACCTGGTTTGGTATAAAGCCTCTCAAGGATTTGACAATGGAGAGGAAGAGAGTTGAGGAATTTGAAGAGTCTCTAAGGTATAGATTGTGTGTGAATCAATCTAGTTTTTCTCTAGGGTTTCTCTCTCAAAATTCTCTCTGGAAGCTCTCTTTCAATCGTGGGTAATAGGGGTATTTATACTGGAGTGGAGAGGAATGTGAAACGTCAGGTTTTTACAAAACTGGGGTGGCTCGCGGCTTGACCTCGCGGCTTGACTAAGTCGCGAGATCCAGTCGCGAGATAACCGTATGGCCAGTTGTCCTGTTTTGTCCTGTAGTGCTGCAGCTAGCATGACTGTTCATCTTCTAGCATGCTTGGCACGTGTGCAGCTTCTGGCGGCTTGCAGCCGCGAGTCACCCGCGAGTCCCAGCTGCGACACTCTGTTTTCTTGCACACTCTTGAGCAAACTTCACTCTATCTCACTCACTACCCTTACATCAAACCCACCTAAATACAGGGTTACTAAATGCTGAATTACAAGCAAATTTGGCACGGAATAAAGCTAATAAGATGGTTGAATAAATTCAACCTTACAGCTACATAGCCTTAAAATTGAAGGATGTGATGCTCTGGAGTTCATACCTGAAGAAGTGATGGGCAGAAACCGTTTGCTACAACATTTATATATCATTAATTGTTGCTCTCTCGAGTCCATTCCTCAGGGCCATCTACATACTGTCTTGAAAATTCTTTATATTCAAAACTGCAAGCAATTTGAGTTTCTCCCATGTGTAGAGATGACTCAAGAGTTTAAACTTGAACGTCTGTGCATAGGGAGTAGCTGTGATTCCATGATACACCTCCCATTACAATGGTTTCCGAGTCTTAGAAGTCTTTCTATCTGGAATTGTGCAAATCTGGAATCCCTTTCGATGCCAGAAGAAAGTCAGGCAAAGCTCACATCTCTTGATGCGTTAGAGATCAAGGATTGTCCAAAGCTGGTATCTTTTCCAGAAGGAGGATTGCCTACCCCCAACCTGACGTCCATTTGGTTCTCCAATTGCAAGAATCTTGAGAAACCGCCTAATCAGATGCACACCCTTGGTTCTCTCCAGTCATTATCTATAAATAATTGCCCAGAACTTGTATCACTTCCAGAAGGGGGGTTGCCCTCCAAACTAAGTATACTTTGTATCACATTTTGCAAAAAACTCATTCTCGGGAGGGAGTGGAGCTTGCATAAGCTTGACTGTCTTCGTCGGTTGGAGATTGAAGGTGGATGTAAAAACGTGGAGTCATTTCCAGAGGACCAGTTACTGCCCAGCAATCTCGACTCTCTACGCATCAGCAGACTTTCTAATCTCAAAAATGTGAACTGCAGGCAGCTTCATCACCTTACCGCTCTCAAGAAATTGGAGATTAGCAGCTGTAACGAACTCCAGACCTTGCCAGAGGAGGACCTTCCCTCCTCCCTGTCTTTTCTCTGCATCAAGGAGTGCCCTTTGCTGGAACCAAAACTCCAAAATAAGAGGAAAAATTGGTCTAAGATAGCTCATATCAAAACAGCCCCAAATGTTCAATGAGGTACTTTTTCTACACATAGGCGAATAACAATTTGGCCTGTTAGATGTCAATTCTACTTACTATACATTATGATGCAATTATTGCACTTACTAATAATTTTTCTTTCCATCTTGCATGATCTCGGGCAATTTTGAAGACTTGTTAGGGGCAGCAATGATGCTCTAGTTTCTATTAGGGATTCTGCAGTGCTCGCCTTCTACTTCAAGTTTTTGTGCCATGTTTTTCTGCCTTTGTTTCCTGATCAATCGATAGTATCTTCTGAATCTTTTTGCAGGTTTCTAGCTCCAATTTTCTGAACAAGTTTGAAGAATTTATCATTGCTTCTTCTAAGGGTTGAGTTTTTTGATAACCTCTTCTAAGGATTAAGTGAATTCAGATCCAAACGACCCTATATGATTATGGGGGATTATAGTACAGTTAGAAGAGGCTCTTTAAAGAATATGAAGAGGATTTTTTCGAAGAACAAGTTTGGTGTATTTTGGAGTTGAAAGATGCACGTGTAACTAGTTGGCTGTGATTTGGGTGTTTATTTTCTGTGTGACTAGAGTGCCCTTGTTTGTATTAAGTTCTTAGGATTGTAAGATGAGAATGTTTCACCCAAAAAAAAAAAAAAAAAATTGAAAACAAAAAACAAAAAAAGAGCTAGAGATACAGAGTTTGATGGTGTAATATAAGTTTATTCGAGTTTGTAAAGGGTTTGTAAATGTATTTTACAAAACTTGGTTGAGTGTTTATAATTTGTATATTGCTAATAGTGGATTTAGTGTCCGTGGATTTAGGCTTCTTGGCTGAACCACGTAAAATCTTCTTGTGTCATATCTGTTATGTGATGTCATTCCGTAAATCCCTAGCTCTTAACATATCGATACCAATGTCACAGCAGATTCATAGTATTTGTGACAAGAAGCCCAAAATCATTTTTACTGGATCAATATCATTGTTCCTGCAGCTGATAAACCTATTCTAAGAAATGCAGATAAACTTAAGTCTCTTATTGCATCTTATGAGTCACGACCTAGAACTGTGAAACCTCAACCACCTTGACCTGCACATCTACATGCCTAAGTGTGCTATTCTCACATTGTCCTTTGAAGGATCACCTGCCAGCATATATGCTATGTGTGCATATTTCAAGTTTATTCTTATTGAAGTAGTGATACGAAGAACTACAATAGAGAAATTTGTCCCAGGGATCTCTCATCCCTCATTTCCTATGCAAGTCTGTTCGGAAAAAAGAGAAAATTAATACAAATAACTAGTCACAAATCCATGCGATGTATGAGAATATACAACTATTTTATAACGTGGCATAATGTATGAATTATTCTATTAAACGTACTAGAGATATTATTTCTAAAATTATTTTTCATCTCTCCATCTCTACAAATATATCATTCTATTATTTTGAGTTTTCTTTTTCTTTTTCTTTTTTTTGGGAAAAACTTAGGTGTATTTGATTGATATTGTTTTTCCATTATTTTTTTAGATAAAAGATAGAAGTACTATTCCTTTTTCAAGTGATCTATATTATTCAAACTTTTGTATAGTGCGTTATGGTTTTTTTTCTTTTTTTTTTACAACTAAAATTTTTAAGTTCCAAAATTAATTATTTGAATTTCTCATTCTTTTTTTCTTATACAAGATAGAAATTCTACTCTAACCTAATCTAAGTGTTTATGTGTGTGAAGCTTCTTCCTAGAGATTCGAACCCCAACTCTTACATCTCACACCCCACAAGCACTTATACTTGTGAAGTGACTATCACACTAATGGTGTGCGGTGGTAATTTCTCATTCTCTTAAGAAAATTATCATGATAACCAAACCTCATCACAAATTTACAATTGATATGACTCAAATAATTTATAGAGACATTCAAATACATAACCATCTCACTTCTAAAATATCTAAAAATTTACTCAAACCAAAACGATAAGAGGGATAGAGAGTACATGTGATAAATAACTCAAAAAATACACCACCAAAGTGTATCATCCAAAAGTAGAGCCACAAAGAGAACAAAAAAAAATTATCAATCTAAAATAGAGCTGCAAGAAAGAATTAATAAGAGAGAGAGAGAGAGAGAGAGAGAGAGAGAGAGAGAGAGAGAGAGAGAGAGAGAGAATAATAACCTTTTATGGAAGAGAATGTGAGACAAATAACAAAATTATATAAAAGAAGATGAATAGAAGAATATTCAAAAGAAAATGTATAGTTGTAAACACCAAATTATCTAAATCATGTTTTGTAATAGAATAACATTAAATTATTCTATAATTTCATAGGATAACATGTAATAAACAAAGAAAATAAAATTTAAATATAACCAAATCATCTCAACATAAAGTAGAGTTAAACATAAAAATTCATCAATCTAAAGAATTAAACATCTAACAAAAGAAAGAATATATATATATATATATATATATAGAGAGAGAGAGAGAGAGAGAGAGAGAGAGAGAGAGAGAGAGAGTATTCACTTTTTTGAGTGAGCAAAATATGGATGGAATGGAAGAGAAAATAAAAAAATTTTATAGTAAAAAAAATGGGGAGAAGAATAGTCAAAATAAAATGAAGATAAAGGGATGGAGAAATTGTACGGTTAAGATATAGAGTAGTAAGGAGATAAAAAGATAAAAGTAAGTAAGTAGTGGAGAATGTGTAATCGTAAAGTAGCAAATTAATAAGGAGAAAAATAATTTAAAATGAGAGATAAAATATTTAAAATAGGATGATGATGTGGTGCTTATGTGGCTCAACAGGAGCACAACAATATTAAATGTTACACTTCAACTTTTAAATATACTAGTCATAGACCCGCGCATTGCGTGTAATAATATTATTGTAGTTATTATTGGTTAATAGTTAGTTTTTCATTTTCTTTCAAGTTAATATATTGACTTTTAAAAAATATACAATCTAATATATTAATTCAACAACAATAATAATGTTGAATAAAATAATATGAGATGAAAAAAAGTAAAAATAAAATATATAACAATAAATACCAAATTAATTATCTCTAAATAAATACCAAATTATTTAAATCATATTATGTAATATTAAAATATTACATTCTTATATACTATTTTTAATTCTTTACAATACAATATGATAAATTTTAACAACCAAAGTGGAAAAATATATATATATATATATATATATATATTAAATTGCATCAACCTAAAGTAGAGTTCTAAAAAATACAAAAATTTCTCAACCTAAAGTAGAGATGCAATATATATATATATATATATATATCTCACCAAAATTTGAGAGAGAGAGAGAGAGAGATAGAGAGAGAGAGAGAGAGAGAAATTTGTTTGTGAAGAAAAATTATGCATATAATGGAAAAGAGAATGCCAAATTTATACTAAAAGGATAACAATAAGAAGAAACAAAATAAAGGGAAAGATGAAGAGTGATATTAAGAGAGAGGGTAGTGGGGAGATGAAAATGTAAAGGGAAAGAGAAATGTTGGAGGAAGTGTAAATGTTAAAAAAAGTGAATACAATTTAATTTATTTAAATTTAAATAAAATATTATATGTTTAATTAAAAAAAGAAAATATAAATAATTTAATTATATGGAAGATGTGACTGAGTTTAAATATTAAATAAAATAAGATGAAAAGATTAAAAAAGTAAAAATATAATATATATATATATATAACAATAAACACCAAATTACCCAAATCATGTTATGTAATAGAATAATATATATTATATTTATATATATATATATATATATCATATTTTTTAATTTTTTTTATAACGCAATAGTATAATATTTAAGAATCAAAGAGAACCAAAAAAAACTTAAAACACAAAACTAAATCGTACCAACCCAACGTAGAGTTATAACAAACACAAAAATTTATCAACTTAAGCAGAGATGCAGGAAAAAAAAAATACTCCAAAAATTATTGTGAGAGAGAGAGAGAGAGAGAGAGAGAGAGAGAGAGAGAGAGGGAGAAACAACATTTCTGTGATGGAAAACTATGCAAAGAATGGAAGAGAGAATAACAAATTTATAGAAGATGGCGTGAATGTGAAGAGACAAAATAAAGGAAGATGAATGGAAAGATGAAGGGTGACATTAAGGTTAAGGGTAGTGAGGAGATGAAAAGGCAAGGGAGAGAAAGATGAATAGACAAAATAAAGAAAGATGAAAAGTGATATTAAGATTGAGGTTAGTGGGGGAGATGAAAAGGTAAAGACATGAAAAAGGTCGGAGAGAGTGCAATTATTAAAAAAAAAAGTAAATGTTAAAAAACAATTATAGGAAATTGGAAAGAAAAAAAACAATGATGTGGATGCTGATATGGCTCAACGTGAGCACAGTAACATTAAACGCCACGTTTCAGCTTTTAGTAATATATAGATTAGTTGCTAACCCATGCGATGCACGGGATAGTTTAACAAAATTAAATTGTGGCACATCAATAGAGCAAAATGGTAGAAGAATTAAGAATATTGGTTGAAAGCTTCCTCTAATATACAAATGCTAATAAACAAATATATTAGAAAAGAGTACGTGGTATTCGTATTCTGCATGAGGACAATAAAATTAAAAAATAAAAGCTGAAGGGAAAAATATCAAGAGAATACAATTTAACTGAAGAGCGATAGAAGTAACTCATACTAAATATTAATTATCAAACAATTCTTGTATGTAAATATCTTACATATTATAACAATGAAAACAGTTTAAATCAACCAAATATAAGTGGAAAGTCTTGTGCCACTAAATTCGAAGCTCATAAACATGAACAATCTCCATATCATCAGGTTTTATATGGATTGGGACATTCAAGGATTTGGTAATATCAATGCAACATTGTGAAGAACTCCCCGCACTTGAATTGTGCTCCATAAGCCTATTAAAAATTACCTCTCGATGCTGCTGGTTGTATTGCATCAGTTTGGGGATTTCAAGTTTCAACCTTCAACAAAATAAGAAAAAATAACATCTATCTGAATATAAAACTTGTACGGCACCGAGATCCCAAGACCCATATAGGCCCTTAGGCCCAGGCCCAACGGGAATAGCCCCATTGCCCTAAGCCCTTCTTGGAACTGCCTTAGCGTAAAAACTAGTTTTGGGCCTTGAATTCTGATAAGTGCTCGGCATAAAACTTTCCCGAACAAGCGTATGAACCATGTCCGGGAAAATCATGATATGCTCGGTAAACTGCATTACCAAGCACTATCGACTAAGCTGGAACCAAGTTCCAAGGCCATAATTGTTGCACCCCACTCTCACCTAAATACCCACTTAAATCAGATAATATTGGACCTTCAATAGCACTAGCGGAGGTTGTAATCGTAATCTCCCCCTTAACCTTAGCTATAAATAGTAGAAGTTTGGGAGGAAGAGGGGGTTCAGAAAAATAGAGAGAAAACAGTCAAGGGAGAAGAAGAAACTGAGTGTTGCTTTGAGTCTCTCTGCCGAGAACGACCCAAAGTAGGAAATCCTCAAGCCCACTACAAATAAATTGTGAGCCCAAGTGAGTTAAGGCCCAACAGTCTCATATCTAGTTCCCACAAAACTGACTCAAAATAAATATAATATAAGCCATGAAGTCAGGAGTAATAAAATTTTAGAACAAATTTTTTAAGCTCAAAATTAATGTGATTGTCCCTTTTATCCAACTTAATTTTGTCATAAAATATCTCTCTTCAAAAAGGACAATATTTAATGTTGTCCACTATTCAAATTTGTGTAGTTTGACTAATTTAAATATCCTAGTGCTATATCCAACCAAGAACCATAAAGAAACCAAGAACTATAAAGAAAGGTAGAGAGAAGGCTAATTTAAACGCAGAAAAATGAAAGCCTCTAGAAGAATTCAAACTTGTATCAATAGCAAGCATTACCTCCAACTTAAACATTATAGACCTTATGTTTGGAATTTGGGCAATTTATAGGATTGAAACAATCAGATATTTATCAGTGTGGTTCCCTCAATTACAATGATTAAATTATCATGCATGAATGTGTTTATGGAGTGGTCTCACACCCTTGGCCCAAATGATATGCATTTGGCTGTAGTTTTTATTGAGGTCTTTGGGGTTTACTTTGGGTACACAGTCATGAGGGCTCTCCTAAATTTTCAATAAAACCCAAAAACCAATACACTTTCGTGGGCTTTCAAGTGTGAAATCATAGTTTCAACTATAATACTTAAGCTTGTAACTTGAATATACATGCAAAATCATTACTTCTTTTTTTTTTTTTTTTGGTAGTCGCAGAATCATTACTTATCTTTTGCATAATTGGATGCCAAAATGCAAGAATCACAATTTGATTGATTTAGGTCTTTTATTTATTATGTTTGATAAAACATGTATTTTAGTGCTAAATGTTTGTTTCATAATTAGAAACTCTTCTCAAAATAGTTTGTGAATTCAAGTATATCTTATGTTTTCTAGAATGTAAATGGAACACATAAATAACATTAAATCTCATGCTCAAACATTATGTCCCTACTTAATCGTAGTTACCTACAAAACTATTGAATCTTTGACTTGTATAATGGCCAATTTTGGGTATCACATCTTCTACTTAAAAGACAACAAAACCCCAAATAAGAAATTTGGGCAACAGCAAACCAATGTCTCCAAGACATTTATTCAAGAAAAGATTGATGTGAACATTGTAATGGAAGGGGGAAAAAGAATAATGTATAAAAAAAATACACACACACACACACACATAAAAAATCATGATAGCAATAAAATGTAGGTCCATAGCAGAATTTGAAACGGTTGTTTGTGAAATCTTTTTAACTTCATATAAAAGCTATTTTGAGTGTGTTATAGAGTCGATCATGTGTGGTCCCTTGTTGCTATGTTGCTGCACTATTCACAAGTTGCTACTCTACACCTAGTCTAGTGCTAGTGTATTAGTGATTTGGCCATTTGGACAACTACCTGGCTTATATACTTATTGTGGGTCCAAATGCTAACACCAAAAACAAAAATAAAAACAAAAAAACAAAAACAAAAGCATCAAAAATACTAAATTGTAATCAGCACACCAACATTTTTTTCTCAACAAAGAATAGTAATCAAATAACACCACCCAAGCAAGCAACGGAAACCATAAAACCCAGCAAAAAAAAAAAAAAAAAAAAAAAAAAACTATACGAAACAATTCTGAAGTTTAAACACTATATTCTAACTTTGTATAGTTTATACATACCTTCAGGTGCTTTAATCAGTCCAAAATTCTTTCATAAAGCTCTCTGGTCCTTTCAAACTCACCCTTTAATATTTCAAAATCAACATATGCCTATTATTAAACAAATAAGAAAAGAAAAAAATCAATGGTAACAGAATTTTTTTACACTACAACAGAACCAAGGGCAAGTATATAAAACAATACTAAAGAGAATTGTTTTATGAATTAATAGCTTTCTCTTTTTATTTTCCTAAACTCTGTGTTTTTACAGATTGAATAAACTCAATTACTTATAATAAAAAAAATATTTATTTACACATACCCTTATTTTGCACTACACGTATGGTACAAAAAGGGGAAAACAACATCAAACAAAAGGAAAACAGAAACGTGAACTGAATCATCAAACAAAAGAGGCAGTAACAAAATGTAAAAAGGAAAAAAAAATCAAACAAAAGAATAGAACACAAAATAAACTGGATTTAGAGATAGCTAAACTGAATCATCAAGCTTCTGTCAATATTTATATACTGTGAGGTGAGGAAGTCAGGAAGGAAGGAAGGCAGAGAGGCTGCCATTAGAAGGGGTGAAACTGTAGAATAGAAACATAGGGAAGAGGAAGGAATCTGAAACCGTGCAACAAAAGGAAATCTGAAATTGTGCAATAAAAGGAAAATAGAGAGATTGAAACCATGAACATTGGGGAAGAGGAAGGATCCTGAAACGTGCAACAAAAGGAAAACTGAAATTTTGGTTTAGGTTGAAAAGGGCTTTGTGCTTAGGCTTTACGGTGAAATTAAATTTATAAGTGGGTTTTATGTTGGAGATAGGACTGGGAAATATTTTATATTTGTGAGTAATTTAAAATTGATAAAAACTATTTTAAAATTGTAAGAAAAATACAAAAAATAGAATGGAAATGATATGGCTGCTGATATGGCTCAACCAGGGGCGGAGGGAGGGGGGGGGGGGCATGTGCCCCCCCTTAACTTTGAATTTTTTTTAATAATAATATTATAATGACCTAAAATGTCTTATTTGCCCCCCCCCTGACACAAAAGACAAAAAAAAAAAATAAATATATAATTCACCGTACCTTTTCATGACTTCTCTTCCTACTACAATTCTAATATATAAAACCAATGGTCCCACTTAGTAATGATTAAAAAAAAAAAAAATCTCAACATTGAATAGGATAGGAGTTTGAACACACACAGTAACTTGATGGACTTCTAAAAACAAAAACGTACAACTATAATATAAAACCATAGGTCTCACTTGGTAATGATTAAAAAAAAAAAAAAAAAGTTTCCTATCCATTAGTGACTTTGGCATTGATTTTACTAGTTACAATAACTATTGTTGAAAGAGTTTTTTCGGCAATAAACATAATTAAAATCGATTATGCAATTGAATAGGAGATAAGTGGATAAATAATAGCTTAGTCACATATATTGAAAAAGATATATTTAAGACTACTGAGTGTGAAGAAATCATGCAGCGGTTTCAAAATATGAAAAATCGTCGAAGGCGATTGAGTAAAATAAGCTAGGTGTAAAAAAATAAATTAAAGTTTACATTTTATGTTAGATTCTGTATGATAATTACATTATCATATAGTAGTTCATTTATTTTTTTTTTTATTAATATTGATTAATTTTTTTAGATTAATTGTAATTATCATATAGTAGTTCATTTATTTTTTTTTATTAATATTGATTAATTTTTTTAGATTAATTTTTTACTTTCAATCTTGTCTTTTAATTTTGCCCCTCCTGACCTAAATTACTGGCTCCGCCACTAGGCTCAACATGAACGTAGCAACATTAAATGTTACGCTTCAGCTTTTAGTATTGTATAAATATAAATAGATTGGTGATTATGAAAATTTTTATTACTATAATCAATGGTATAAATACTATAAATTCTGTTTTGAGAAATAGATGATGATGATGATACTTTTTTTCTTTTTAACACAAATTGAAATTTAAAATAAATAAATGAAAATGAAATCACTTCCATCTTAGAAGCCGATTTGTTGCAAAATTTTATTTTTTCGTGAGATATTTGGATCCAAGTTGAAAACGCAAGAATTCGAGCACTCAAATGAATTTAAGTTGAAAGTAATGTATGCAGTTATGCACAGAGTAGTATAACACCAAGCACCATGGAGGAAAGCACTTCAAAGATATTGCTAACTATTATGTTACAGCTAAAGAAGTAACAAAGATGTGTATATTTTGCACTTTAAAGATTAATAATAAAGTCAATAGTACCAAAAATTAGTCCAGGACTTTTTACAGAAATAGAGTGGTGTTCAATTTGGATTAAATAAGAAAGTTAGAGGTTTGGAAACTAGAAGGTTTGAAAAAATTAACTTTTTAATGAGAGGTTGTTTACCACTTGAAAAAATAATTTGCTACACCATGTCATAGAGACATAAGTTAATTGGATAAGAGTCATGAGATTATAAGAAAGCTTGAAAATTTTTAAATTTTCTTATTTATGAAAACTTCCTCCATTATTTTGTAAAGTCAATCAAAGAGATAAAAATCCATAATAATGTGAAACAACCATTGAATGGATCCTAGAGGTATGTGCATGTTTTGTTTCATTTCGTTCTATACCGCAAAATCGGGTGAAATTTTAAGAATGCTAGTTCACCACTGCAATTTGAGTCTTTGAGATCTCCGAATAGTCAAGCTCAGCCTAAATACAAAGCATAGTTATAAAAACCGTACGGGAAGTTGATTTTGCTAAAGAATTGGTTCACTGGTTCATTGGTTCAACCAGTAGTTTAGTGGTTTAATTGTGAGTTTATTAATTAATTAAATAATATATTTTATAATTATAGAAAGCAACTAAAATAAAATTAAAAAAAAAATATTCCATTTAGGTAAATTAATAAATTATAACAATAAAATTATATCATATGACATAAAGTTAGAGAATATAAAATAAATAAATAAACACATTATTCACATAAATCATCCAATAACCAAGTTATATAGTCCAAAAGTCATGAAACAACATATTACATAGAAACTCAAAATAAATTTTTAGCTTAATCATTAAACCCTAGAGCATAACAAAATTATTTAAATCTCAAAATATAATTGATGATTAAAATCAATCAGATGTTATCGTTGTGATATTGGTCGCTTGTGTTCCTTGCAAACCAATTGTTATTTTTGGTTTTATCCATAGGTTAAAAATTAACCCGTGCAATCCTTCATTTTACTTGGTTTGATAATGGGTCATTTCATATTTGGTATTTTACACCAAATTATTCCGGATAATGTTTTGGTTCACAGTTTTCACGGTTTAGCTGGTGGTTTGATACGGTTTTTATAACTATGATACAAAGCTTAGAGTCTCTCACTTCCTAGATTCAACAGTGCAAATAATATTTCTGGATATATAACTATCTTTTATCAAGCAATAGGGATGACAACATAATCTCAATTTATCTTTTATTAGAAGCTAGCAGTGATAAATTCAATTTTACAAGGTATTGATTACATGTTAGTGTATATTAATATGACAGCTTTTTCTTTTCCTTTCTTGGGTAAGTAGTATTGGGTAGAAGACATTTTGTTTTGCACCAGAATTTAGAGGATTCTGGCCTTTTGCCCTTTTTCTGAAACATATTTCGCATAATGCCCCTGTTTCGAAACTATATAGGGGCGTGCCCCTGTTTAGAAACTCGATCTCCGTAAAGCCGAGTTACTTAAGTAACTCGATTATGAAGAAACCGAGTTGTAGCCAGGTTCTTGCCACGCTGGTGTTCCAGCTTGGCTTTTGGGCAATAAAATATTCCCGCCTTACTGTTTAGAACTCGTCAATGGGGAAAACGAGTTATATGCGGAATATGAACCAGTTTTTGAATGTAATGTCTCTAAAACTGTTTGCCTTCCTTCCTCTGCAGTCTACAGTCTCTCTCCCTTCCTCAGTCCGATCAGTAGCCACCGCCACTCTGTTCAGTAGCCACCGTCAAGAGCCACCTTCAGATTCTCCTATTTCTACCCGCACCCAAACCAAACCGTTCAGTAGACCTTTTCCGAAGTTAAATCGAAACCCATCGAAACCCATACCCATACCCACACTTCTTCAGTCTCAGCACGGGCCGAAGCTCAACCCAATCTGTCTTCGGAGTTAAAGGATTGCAACGTATTAAGGTAATTTGTAAATGCTGAGTTCAAATTTTAATTTTTTCCCTTTGCATGTAATCTGATTTGAGTGTCGCTGCTTCCTAAGTTTTTCGCTGTCATATTCCCATTCAATCGTTTTCCTTTTTTTGGGGCTAAAATCTAAATCCTATCTCATTCAATCCGGATGAACGAAATACACGCAAGAAATCAACTACCTAATTTATTGTTTAGGGTTTCATAATTTTTTTTTGATGTGTTTAAATTTATTGCAGTTCTCTGGGGATGCTTTGCCTGCTGTGAATTTTTTTTTTTTTGTTTTAAAGAGTAATTTACGAACTTACAAATTACACCATCTATAATACGTAGTCATTTTGATTTTGTCCGTAATGTATATAAATTTGGGTGTTTTAGCTGTTAGATTGTTGTCTATCTGTATTCATAATTATTGTTGCTGTTTTAGCTTTGTTGGGTTTGGTTATGAAGTGGGTTTGGTTTTGAAGTGTTTTATGACGCACAACTAGGGCAGAAATTCATGTAAAATACAGTTAGCATGACAACGGTGTTCATTGTTAGGGGAAATTGGTTTGTAATTCATATAGTTTGAAAGTGTATCAAATCAATCTCTATTTTTTCCAGAAATTATGTCACAAGTTATGTCATGATTTTGAATTAGGGAAAATTTCTTTTTAATTCAATGCTGAATGATGTTGAATTGGGAAGCTATTGGTTTTACAAGCTTCAAAGTTACTGGCTTTTACAAGCTTCCACTCTGTTTAGTTTTTATTATAATAGATATAATGTGTGTATAATGGATATGGATTTGGATCCTCTCCATTTCTCTTTGAAATGGAGAGTGTCCAGTTAAGGGCTGAGATTTAACTAAAATCAATCTGTCCTGAAATATGCCACATCATTTAAAAGACATTAACCGAACATTTCAAGGAGACTAACGGAGCCAAGGAAAACAAATGTGTTCTTTCATTTGACTCTTTGGGGCTCTCTCATCTTATCTCAGTTTCTTTGTCACTCTCAACAAAGCCTAGCCATGGCCGACTTCTCCTTGCACGCACAGCACCGCGACTGATAGTTCTTATGACTGGAATCACCCTGAAGATTTGATATCAGCTTTCTAATCCCCAACCAAAAAAAAATCGTAGTTCAAATTTTAAAATCTGATATATGGATTTGCTCTTTCTTTTCTTGTTTTCTTTGTCAGAGAGCATCCTTTTCTTTCATTCATAGCAGTAAAGATTATACCTTTCTTTGATTGAAAATTTTTCCTTTCCTTGCTTTAGATCTGTGGTAACTGTAGTAGGTGTATGAGTCTCTCATCTCAGTTTCTCTCTTTTTTCCCTTGGGTCTCATTTTCTTTCACTTTTGATCAGTTTGATAACTGTGTTTTCTTGTTGGGTGTAAAGCTTGATAATTTTGGGGTTTATGGGTATGAACGGCATACCTGTGATTGAATAAGTGACCTGCTTATAGTTGGAGTGTGATGGGTCTCTAGGTTTTGGCATTAAGTAAGAGTAAGTTCCAATTTAGTTGATTGAAACAGTCATAAAATCTTCTTTTCCAAGTTCTATATTTATATTATAATAATAATATGTTGATTAAACTGTATATAAAACTCAATCATGAAGCCAATCAGAAGTGAAACAAAAAAGAGATCCAAGGGGTTTGGTAAGCAAAAATAAAAATTAAAGAAAAAAAAAACAGAATTAAACAAATATAAATGAAAGAAGGGGATAATCTTGGCAAAGACAACAAGAAAAGAAAAGGAAAAAAAAAAAACATAAATTTGATATCAAAATTTCCTTTAGAAACAGAGGTGGAAATTTCCTTTAGAAATAGAGGTGGATGGTTGAAATACAGTTGACTGGAGAAGATTGACGAATGACCATCTCTGGGTTTGATGGGAGGGAGAGAGAAACGGAGAGGGAGAGAGAGTTAGAGAACAAAACCTGTTGAAACTAACGTTAGTTTAGCCTTTTACTCAGTTAAGTCTCTTCTTAGTCTTTTAAATGACGTGGCATATTTTAGGTTATGGATTTATTTTAAATCAATCTCAGCCCTTAATTGGACACTCTCCATTTCTGTATTATGTTGAGAGGATCCGGATCCAATGGATATGCACGCATATATGTACACACAGACCATGGACATCCTAAAACCTTTGCTGCCATTTACTCTGCTTAGGGCTCTAACTGTGCCATATTGTTTTTATTCAACATCTAAGTTTTGGTTTGTAATTTTTTTTGTTTCATGTCATTATCCTTGTAATATCATACGGGAACTTATAAACCTACTTACCACATCAGTTGAAAGTCACTTACATTTTGTGTACAGATGCATAATTGATTGTCTTAAGAGACTAGAATTGTCTTAGAAGTTCTTAAAGATTTTTTTTTTGTTTTTTTTGTTTTTTTGGTTATTAGTATTCCTAGCCTTTGTAAGAAAGGATTTAGAAGTAGCCTATATAATGAACATTCCAACTTTTTTCAATCGCAATTGCTATCTCGTACCTAAAAGTGAGTGCTTAGGAAAGCCTAGGCGTAGGTGTGATTGCCCGATGTTTTATCTTTGTTTATTTGATGTTCTTTTTATTGTTTAAATACCAAACAGCCATCAACACAATCAATATGTTATCAAGAATCTAGTTTAGTGTTGAAATTCCTAAAAAGGCTACATCAAATTTGGTATTAAAGCCCGTTTAAGCTCCTGTATTGTGTCAGATTAGCAGCTTCTGTGGGTTATGTTTGGTGACTAAGTACATCGAATTATTATTATTATCATCTATTACATTTGGGGTTGAAAAAGGAACTTAGTGGCCTTAGTGGCCTTTTAGGGTCACCCAATCCTTTCATAATAGGTTGGGTTAGGTTAGGGAGCATTGAGATTTGTGGTGGCTTTTGGGAATGGAAATAGTACATCCTGTAGGGTGCTTCTGACGGACCTAGGGCTTTGTTTATTTATTTAATTTTTTGGTGGTTTGGCCTACTATACTTATTTCCCTAGGGTATTGATTTCTGTGTGTCGGAATTAATTTTTGACTCTATAAAGTGTAGGCTTTTGAATGCGGTTTGATATGTAATTTAATTAATGGAAAAGAATGGAATATGAATTGCCACTAGGCTTTTGATGCAGATGGAAAATTGCAATAAAGAAACAAAAGTAGGAATTAAATTGAGATTTTGAGAGAGAGAGAGGTCATGTAGGTTGGCAGTGATAGTGGGGCAGGGTGGGTTGGTTGCTGTGGGGGGATGGGGGTGGTCAATGGATTGGGAACGAAAAACAGCAAAAATAATTACAAAAAAAATGTTCACTGTGGGTTATCTTGGCTAAAACTGGTGGATTGCTGGTCTAATCTTTTGTGTTGGAAGAGCTTTATTGGTGGGCTCGTGCAATGGTATATTGTATTTTTTATATATTTAATTTTAGGGAATGCTGTATTTTATCTTAGTATTTAAAGAATCACGCATGTTGTAGCCTACCTATACCTGAAGACTTATCTCTACTTCTTAGTTGAAGAGATACCTTAACGGTTATAATTAAGTCTCTGACATTACTTAAAAAGTTTAAAATGTATAAATTAGGCACAATTTTTTCACAAAATCAAGGTGAGATATTTTAAGTTGTGTATAATAGAGTTAGGATCAATAACAAATTTATGTGAAATCAATTTTGCTTTAATTATAATTTGCTGAGCGAGGTCAAAAAAGTTCATGAATAATTTTGTGCTTAAACTATTTGGTAAATAGTCATATATAATTAGGGTTTCTAACTCAAAAAAACAAAGAAAGAAGTATCTTTTGGGTTAAGGGTAGGTATACCTTGGGTGCAGGACAAGGGGTTTGTTGGGGCTGAGGTGGTGAAGGTGAAGTTGTTACAGGCTTTGGCTGCTCCTGCTGGTCCTCCTGCAAAGCGAAATGCCATGGAATCAGACAGTCAAAATCTTAACTTAGAAATCAATTAGCTGATCATGATTATATAATTTCTATCAAACTTTTGAGATTTCCACAAAAAGAAAAACAAACTAGACTTTTGATTACCTCTGCCATGCAACGAACTCGCATACTAGTAGATCTGGGCAAATGTGGCACATAACTAGTGGGAATTAGAAACTGGTTCACCCTATTAGTAGATCTGTTTGAAACTACACGATTCAAAGTTGGTCTTACTAAGATGGATTGCATTGGTATTGAGACTGCCATTGCCAATTAGAGCTAGCTTAGTGGAGTAGGCTTTAGATGATGAAGTAGCTATAAGCACTAGGAAATGAGGTACTAAAGTTGTTGTTGTGGCATTAATGTTAGGCCTCTAAATGACATTATATAGAGAGTGACAGAGTGTGTTGGAGGGGCAAGCACTAAGCAGAGCAGTGGATATTTAAGGAGCCACGTCTTTCCATATATATTTTCATAAGGATATTGGTTCACGTGTGTTCATTTGTCCACACATGGTGGTGTAAGCAATAGACATGGCTCTCTTCTCCTTCACCATAACTTTCTTAATTGTGTTTTCCCACCCAACCTAAAATAGTTTAGGCCTCTCTTAATTGTGTTTTCCCACCCAACCTAAAATATTGTCAGGAAAACTAGGATTCACCTGCACGAAACACATAAAAACAATGAAAACATTTTTGGAAAGCGACAATCTTTTGCGTTACTGTCAACATATTAGGCTTCGCGAACTATTCCTTGTTTATATTTTAGTGTTTTACTTTAACTCTTCCTTGATATGATTAAATCGATTGAAAATCAGTGTATATAGATGCATGATGTATAATTCAGTTTAGCAATTATATGTTTTAAATTTTCTGTCAAATCTCTCTTTCACTCTGTCTCTCTGTATTTGTTTCTGTGAGTTTGTTGTAGAACATTCAATTACTTGCCTGTGTTTACTTGCAAAAGCCAAGCTTTTCTTCACTATTACTTGCCTCTGTTTACGTGTCTAACATGATTGCATGCGTGTCAGATATGCAGCAAGTGGGAAATGTGGATCCTGGACCGACGGTTGGTACACAGTTGACGCGGCAGCCGGTTCATCGATCCACGCTGCTTTGGGAGACGCCAGCCGGTCAGGTGTGTAGTTGTACTGAACTTTTGACATGTCGAAAGCATTTAATTTTATTTCTGTACGGTTCTTTGATTCTTTGCAAATAGACGTTGGACATGGTAGAATGTTTTGGTTTACGCAGAATTGTATTTAATCCATAGAGAAAATGGCATGAAGCATAAATAATCAAGAACATTGTATGGAGCAGAAATGTTGAAAGTCAGTACATGTCATTTAGAAGCTATAGTAATCAATAAAAAATGGAATCCGCTACTATTCTTTTTTCCAAACATGCGCACACAATTACACGTGGCTACACATAAGACAACTAACGACCTTGATTCCTAATTCCCTACTCCATTTGACATAGTGAGACACTTTGTTCATTCATTTCAAAACATGATGCCCATCACCTTAGTGCTAATTTTAAACAATGTCATTCATGTTGAATTTGATCCTATCTGCTATTGAGGTAGAGCGAATAAGCAATTAACATTGTAACTAACGTTTTGCAAAATGTTCGGGACTAACTAGTTAGCCTACTGTTTCTTGCATATTATTATTATGTGGCATTGTTATAGTTATTTCGTGTGCACTATCCTAAGACAATGCTCTTTCGTGTGCAGGTAGTGCCAGGCGTGCTAAACTGCAGACGCCGAAGTTGCAAGTTACCCGAGCATGGGCTTGACCCACGGATTGCTCGGTACATAAATGAGGCGGGTTTTGAAGGGTTATTCAAGGTTCCAAACTTGGAAGTGGATCATGCGTTGATCACAGCACTAGTTGAGCGTTGGCGTCCGGAGACGCACACATTCCACCTACCGCATGGAGAGATGAGCATCACCTTACAAGATATTGAGGTGATGCTAGGGGTTCCTGTTGATGGGTTGCCAATTACTGGGGCTGTGAAGATGGAGTGGCCTACGTTGTGTCTTGAGTTATTGGGTCATCGTCCACCAGACCCGATACCGCATCCCCATGAGAACACCTCTATCCTTGCTGGGGCGAGGCTCAGATTCACGTGGCTGGATGCACTATTTAGTGGTCCCCTAGCTGCGGATGCTACTGATGAGGTAGTGCAGCAACATGCGCGCTATCACATACTCGATCGGTTGGGGACGATTTTGTTTATGGATAAGTCGGCAGACCGGGTGTCGGTGCTGCCTCTACAGTTCCTAAACCCAATCAGCAACGCGAAGAGGTACAGTTGGGGTAGTGGGGCATTAGCCTGGTTGTATAGGCACTTATGCAAGGCATCGGAGTCGAAGGCGAAGCAGATTGGAGGAGCAGTGATGTTGGTGCAGCTGTGGGCGTATTCGAGGTTCCCACTGATATGCCCTGTTATGAGGTTGCCACTACCGCCAGTGGAGGCAGGTCCCTTTGCCAATCGGTATGTTATTTGAGTAGTTTGATACAATTGTCAAGTACTATTATTTTTTTTCAATAAATGTTTGGTATGATTTGTGGTGCCTACATATATTTGTAAGACTGTCTTGCTTTTATGATTAAAGCATGCTATTTTGCGAAAGACAAATGTCTTCACCTTATGTCAATCATTATATTTGCATGATTATTATTTTGGTTAGTCTGAATCCAATTTAAATTGCAATATCTTACTGCATTTAGTTAATATTAGAAATGCTAAAATGTATTGGCAATGCTAAAGCATTGCTGTTTTGGCCAATGTCCTTTTCTGCCTGGTAGTAGTTCTGAATTTGCAAGATAATTAGGGCCATAACCTAGCCAAGAGTCTTGTAGTTTAATTGGCACCTCCTAGTGTTTTTGACGTAGACATGCAGGGTTCAAATCCCCCACTTCAACTATCAAATTATGAAAAAATAAAAAATAGAATCAGGGCCATAACTTAACTTTACCCTATGCTTAACTATTTTTATATGGTAAGACAAATAAGTATATATTACATGTATATAACACCTCTAATACAGAAGAAGAAAGAAGAGATTAAATCATATACTTTCAACAAATCCCCAAGTCAAGAATCTCTCTATCTCTATATCTTTCTAATTTTTAGTAAAATAAGTGGTGGAAACCCATAATGACTTGTGTTCGATTTCATAGATAACCTTGGGTTTTCACTTCTCAGATGGTTTGGGTTTAATATTCCTCCTTCAAATTTCAATCTAATGTGTTTTTGATAATTGTGTTTAGAAATGAAGTATTGGTTTTTTGGTTTTCAAAAATCATTCATCATAGAATATACATAAATTGATATATGAGATGTACATGAGTCAAGAGCTCCTTGGCAGTAATTGTTAAAGTTGGCTAACCAATATGCATCACGGTGGGTTAGTAAGAGCTTAGAAATTAATTTAAATCCTCTTAGCTTTTCCATCGATGATTCTTATTCTTGGAATTCCTTTATCTCAGTCTCTAGATTGGGTGGTAGAATATTTTTCTGCCGTATGTCATTGTTGTTTAGTCTAAGGTTAAAGACCTCATGAATTATTTGGTATCACTTTTGATGTGTAGCATAAACATTTTATGTGGATTGGTAGTTGCATACATTGCCTGGTAAATGCATGCATATGAAGGTAATGGAAGTTCTGGTAAGTTTGAGAGTCTTGGATTTTTTTGGGGTTGATGGTAACTTTGATATGTTAATGAAGCTATAGGCCTGTTTCAAATCAAAATTGGCTCTATTAGCTTAGGGACTGGCCTCTTGTCCTAAAAGGGTCCATGTTCATGAGATGCTTACTAATGCCATAGGTTCAATCTGCCTTTTGTAGCTTCTAATGCAGCATGTTTCACCCAACTGCAAATAGATTTTAAACTTTGGTAGAATGAATTCAGTCCAAATAAATTTTTTTGACTACATTCTTTTGAGAAATAAATTTTTGTATCATGCTAAAACACTTACTAGAAAGTAATTATACTAAATGAAATTATGTACGGTTATGTCATTGGAGAATTTATATTTTGTCAATAAATAATATAAAATATTATTCAATATGACAATTTCTCCAATTTCTCTATAATGATCCACAATTTCTATAATTGCTCTACTACCCGGTGACGGACAAATACCAGACCAACCCCAACCAAATTATCCAAATCCCAACTTTATCCACCACCGTGAACGACCCATATTCCCTAATCACAAGTTGGTTTTGTGATTGTGGGGTTCTATTGTCGAATGAAAATGTTACAAACGAAAAGGGTAAACAAAATTCAAGAAATTGAAAATACATTCACATGGAGTTAGTCACCATTTCTATCTAGTTTCCAATATGCTGTCTTCTGTCCAAAGCTGAACCCATTGAGAATACAGTAAATCAAACAGGGCAGGGAGACAATAATTCCCAATCCTGCAATTGCCTAACATAGATAGGGTACTAATGCACTACTTTACCCCTAACATCCAAATAATCACTAACCCTAGCATGTTTGTTAGCTGCAATTTGGAAAGGATCATAAACTAACGTAAGCTAACCAATTAAAAGACTTGTTCCCACACCATGCATCAAGCCATATACCCTCACCCTCATGCCATCCCCAATTTGAAATGTAATAAATTTATAGGACTCCCAAAACCTGCTCTTATTCCTTTCCACAGTCCCACTCCGTGTGGAAATTCTACTCCGTCTGTAGTCCACTGGGAATCTTGCTCATATTTAATTCTCATAAGGCATCTCCACAATTGATTTTGACTTGTTTTTATTTTTATTTGTTTAAACTGGTAAGTTATAGGTGCACCCAATGGGAATCCAAGATTGAAAAAAGGAGCCACTCTTTTTATGTCTTTCATTCTAGAGAAGAAAAGTTCCAAAGTTAGCATGATATTTTTTATTTTTTATTTTTTTGATATATCACGTTAGAACTTTTTATTAAAGAATAGCCAACCCAAGTACACTGAAAATGTACTACAGTGGCATGAATATTTGCATGATAATTATTTGGAATATATTATTTGCATGATAACTAATGAGCATTGTTTGAAATTATATGTTTACTAGATGGAAGGGGCCGAAGAGCACGACAGAGCATGCGACACATGTGCTAGTTGCGTATCGTGCGTCACTGTCGAGTATACGGGCACACCAGGTATTCTACCGCTTCATGTCACAAGGATATAATTCTCTATTTTATTTTGGTTTTGACTTTCTAGATATACTCAACAAATTAGTCAGGTCGACCATATGAACTCTTTTTTGCTGGTAATTTTATTGAATCGAAATCATACTATTTGTTACCTTACTTCCTTAATGGACATATCAAAGTTTACAACTTCTATTAATGTCATTTTTGTCTTCCTCTATCTTTTTTTACTTCCCAACTTCAAACAAGTCACTTGTTGTAATTAGTGCATTAATCATTTTCCTCTAAAATAATCAAAGTATCTCAAACGACTTCCTCTCATATTTAAACTCAAGAAAATTTCTCATGTTATTATGTGTGCAGATTTTGAATGATGTCCTTACTAGCTAGCTTTAAACCACAGTTTTATATGATCAAAATCTTCAAAAAGGTGTAAGGAAAAATATAGTTTCTCAAAAAATGAGTGCAGTTTGTTCTATAGGAAACCTACATAACTGTGTATTTGCTATCCACTGAAAAAGTTGGATGTCATTGATAGAAATTTACAACCTTGACTGGTAACATAACATAATCACTGTGGTGAGTTCATATGGACTCACAACATCAGCAGAATCTAATTCATGATAAACTGTACTCCGACCTATGACCAATTTCATCATGGATACCTTGTCTTTTATCTTTTATTTGGTTACAATCATATAAATGCAAGAACCATCAATTCTTTCATAAAGTTGAAGTGCATGATAAAGATGTAGGACACACTAGCTGAGTTATCAAAGTAGTCATCATGACAAGTACAACTAATTTGTCTTTTTTGACGTTGTCCACATATGATCGTCGAGTGATACTGTTTGTTCTAATTGAAGTGCAAAGAATAATATGTTAACTCATAAATCCAGCACTATAAGAAATTCTTGGAGAAGAATTACGTTTAATTTTGATTGTGAATCAATGTCTGAGACTCTAAATTATATATCAGGATTTTCTCAAGTCACCTTCACTTTATCCGACAAACAAACCTTTGCCAAAGTCAGAGATAATTACATCAGAACCACATTCATGCATATCATGAGTCATGACCATAAATATAAAATTATTGGAAATTCAATGATACATAAAAAGTAAGCATGCATGCTATAATTGTAGACATATTACTGATGCCAAGTTATAGCTCGAGCCAATAAAGGAATACGTATACAGATAAGAAAATGTTTTTGATGACATGAAATAACAACTCTATCTAAGAAAGATCTCAAATCATACATAGGTATAAGGTGACAGCCATAATTAATAAGTAATTCTCTCCTTCATCATATTTTCTGATTCAAGCATCATAGCTTTTTATTATGTGGCTGCCACACCGGTAGCACTCTGAGGTTCTCTTATTGTTGGCAGGCATCTTATTGTTGACCATTTCTGCAGGTTGTTTGGGAGCCCTACAGCGATGTCCTAGGGTTGTTGCCCCCATATTGCACTGCCGGCCGACAAATATGGAGGGCCGATGTGCCATTGATCTATTTTTGGATAGTAGAGGATCATCATCCCGAACGTGTCTTTCGTCAATTCGGGATGAAGCAAGTGGCACCGGATATTGTAGATACGTCCGTTCATCTCCACAAAATCTCCCTCCAAGGTAAACTAGATAAGGATTGGGTGCAAGAGCATGCTGTCTACATTGACCGATGGGCCCATAGAGAGGAACATATTGCTGACGCACCGGCATTGGATGGGGACACGACATACCTTGCTGCTTACATGGAGTCGTACCGAAAGACGACGAGACGGTACATTACACGCGACTCGGCGTATTGGGAAATCATGGTAAGGCAACAATTCGATGCTTCTTTTATGGATTGACAATATATGTGTGTTGCTGCATGCATTTTATACAATTCATATATTGCTCATCAAATAGAAGAAAAGAAATTAAGGGATTCTTTTTCTACAGATTTTGATATCATATAATTAGGTTATGCCAAATTCGTTATATAAAAAATACTAATCAGTGTATGCCTCAGCAGTTGGTAGAATTCTTAATAATCGTATAACATGCTCACAGCACTTTGAAATAAACTAACATAAACCTTTTCATTCACTTTTATAGTCTCATTTTAGTGGGGCAACCATAAGATGACACAACTCTCAAGACTCAAGCAAATCCAAACTCGCATTTGATCGAACACTATAATTCTTGGTGAAAGACCATCTTATATAGTATCTTACTAAATTTTTGACATGACCTTTGCCAATAATATGCAAACAAAATGTTAATGCTGTCGTCAAACAAGTAAAGCCTTCTTTGGTTCCTTACGATTGTCTTTTGTCTTGTTTCTTCATTTACTTTTTAAAGACACTGCAATAGTGTGCGATACCTTGGAATATTGTAAAAATGATAATTGCAAGTAGGATTAGCTCTTTCAATATCTTATAGATCGTACTTCTTTTTTCACGGGTATGCATAACCCCAAATTTGGTCCGTGTTAGTCTCATTAAATATTAATAGTATATAATTTCAAAGACAACCTATTTGGGGGACAATAAAAATTATATATATATAAAATATTTGTTAAAAAAAATAAAGATAAAACAGATTTAGTGCTGTGGACTTACAGGCCTAGTGTTGCACAACACAAAACTAAACAAAGAAGTTTTAACGGGACTCATTTATTTCGCAGGTTGAGTCCACTGTGGAATTACTATTGCAATGCGAACCAAACTCCGCAGTGTACAATCACCTGAAGAGGACGCTGGACCTTGTCGGAGAGATGAGCCGAGGGGCATTGGAGAATGCGCGTGCCACGGTGACTGAGGCGAGCACACAGGCTACAGGCCGTGGTGGGGGAGGTCGTGGGTCTAGAGGGCGTGGACGCAGTGGAGGTCGTGCATACAGTGGAGGTCGTGGAGGTGGTCACGAGGATGACGATGTCTTCGGTAACTTCCAACTCTAATACCTTCAATTCTTACTGAATTTAACTTCTACTACTTTCAGTTGTAATTTATTTCGAGGACATATTATAGTAGCAAAGTACATATTGTTTGGTAACTAGTTTTTAGTGTTAATTTTCACTTCCTTCTCATAATTATGGTATAATTAGTAGCGTTACAATGTTCTGCCAAACTTTAAATATTAAGACTAAGCACTTTAAATATTAACCAATGGGAATAAGCACTTTTTTCTTCCAAGCGATATATATATGTATTGACGTTTAAGACATGCAAACTTGTTTCATTCATTCCGTATCAACTACAATCACAATACTATTATCCACTTTTAACATATACACATCAATGCTAATATATTATGCTTATGTATGAAAACAAAAGTCCAGCAACATCATTTTTTCATCCTATAAAGCACAGACCACTATGGATGCCAATGTAATTCCTTTTAAAAATATTGCTACGCGACCATGAACATAAAATTAGCATTATATGAGGAAATTCAAAGTTGTGATCACACTATGAGGTTCATAAAATTAGAGTTTAAAAAATAGTAATAATAACAATAATAGAGTATAAACAAGTAAACAAAGCTGGACTTTGTAATTAAAAGGTTTTGTTTTATAAATTTTTTTATTATACGTAATTTAATATGCCAATAATGAATTAAAAACAAAGTTTTATTAGATTTTACCAACAAAACAAGGTTTATATGTAACTCGTCTAGGTGGTGTAAGTATTAGTTTTATTGGGAAGGGTTTACACTAGACAATAGTTATTGATTCTATGAACGACATGCACTAGGTGCGGGTCAAGCGATTGCTTACGCATTTGGCCCTTGTCTTGTAGGGTTTACACTTTACAATAGGGTTTACACCGTATTCACTTGGCCCTTGGTTACACTTCACGTTTTGAATCTTTTGTTAGAAACAATGTTTTATTGTTATTGTATCAGCTTTGTAACTGCTATGTGTTTTTAGGTCTGCTCTACCTTTGTTTTTGGACTTTGTTGTCTTCCATTCTCAGTTGAATGAATACAGAGTGTTGAAATAATCGAGTTATTGCAAAAACACAAAAACAGTGAGAGAGAATTTTTATGAACATTTTGTAATAATTGATAGTGGAAGTAATATTTCTCCAGTCTCAGTCAGAAAATTTTTTCATCCTAAAACGGCAACTTCATTTCTTAAATATTATTGTTAAAGTTGAAATAATTATTGTATGAAAAAATTGGCTTTTGCCCCTTTCAAAATAACAATCTAGCATTTTACCGTATTTTCCAAATTAATTAGGAAATGCCCCTCTGTTTAAACTCAATTTTCTGAAAATCAAGTTAAGCTCTATAGTGACGTTTTTTAGGATTCTATAGTGACGTTTTAAGGACCTATAGTGGCGTTTTGTAATCCAATTTCCATGAAGTCGAGTTATAGGTAACAAAAAGAGAAAAAAATTGCATGTAACTTGACTTCATGGAGATTGGATTATAAAATGCCACTATAGTTTCTTAAAACGTCACTATAGGATCCTTAAAAATGTCACTATAGGGCTTAATTCATTTTTTTTACAGAAAATCGAGTTTACAAAGAGGGGTATTTCCCTACGTAATTTGGGAAAGACGGCAAAATGCTAGATTGTTGGAATTGGAATGGGCATTTGCCCATTTTCTCTAGCTTGGGGCAGAATATGATACTGCCATTGCAAATGGCACGGGTTTAATCAGAATACAGAGTAACAACACTGGACCGGAAAAGAAAGCAACCATGAGGCTTCATTTTGTATTTGCATTTGTGTGCATGTGAGTGTGTATATGAGAGGTCTCATGCACCCAAATTAAGCGAGTTCAAAGGGTCAAATGCCATTGAATCATATCTACGCTGCAAATAGTAAGACATTTTATGACTCAATCCCTTGTGGTTATCTTAATAAATGCAACTGTTTTTCTGCAGATGATGAGGCGTTGGAGGGCGACTGGGGCATGTACATGGATGGTGTCGGGTCATCGCGATGCACGTCTGACGCTGCTGCCCAGCCATCCCACCCCCCTGGCCATGAGAATAGTGCAGAACACACATCCTGTGCCCAAGCTGGCCCTCGGTCCCCACCACCCACTCGGCTGTCTCCCCCATTGTTTGCCGACTCTGCCCATGACGGTGGCTGTATATTTGTACCCACCCCTGGCCGACCGACACCACCGATAGTTCAAGCTGAGCCCACCCAGGACCCTTCACTTCCTAACCCTGAAGAACTGGCTGCACAGATCGAACAGATACAGGGTGATAATATAGTGCCGGTACATGGGTTGCGAAGATCACTCCGCACTGACATACATCCCCCTGGTTGTGGGACCGGTGACGGTAAATAACATGATTTATTATCGAGTACATGGAAGCTATCCATAGACTGCGCATAATTATAAAAGACATATAAAACTCATAAAGGAATTATTACTGTGTCATTATATGTCCTAGTCTTCTATTTTCATAATGATAAAGTAATTATTTGCATAGCTATGAAGGCATCTTTCTTAACTGCTACATGTTCATCAGATTTTTCAGATTAACAATCTTGTGCTCAGTTTGCATTATATTTTATTATTTAGGCAGTGCATCTCCATGCTATGTAAACTGTTTATCATTTACCTTAATAGAATGTCACAGGACTTGCATATGATGTTGTGTGCTTTAAGTGATGATCATACTCAGATCAAACATTTTCTGATAACACATATATTAAGCATAGGGAATGTGTGCATTCAAGTAATGTGTGATCCCTTTGAATTTCAGGTAAGACGAGACCGGCGAAGGCAGTTGTGAGGAAACGAAAAGATCGTTGAGCCGTTGATGATCACAAAGCTTATGGGGGTAAAACCTTGCCCAATATCTGGACTTTTTAATTTATTTTAGTTTTTGAGGTTCAATTTCGATAATTACAATTCAGAACAAAAACAGTTACAAAAAGAACAAGAGAAAATAAATGTCCTCATTGTTAGACAGTTGGGATTTATCTTGGCTCTAAAAGGAAGATGTTTAAGCAACTTAATTTTGCTTCTCCTCTGTCTAGATATACATAAGTCCAGCATGAAACTCTCTTTTGCTTGTTAGGCAAAACTGCAAAATATTGGTTTGCATTATTTTTAAAGAAGCAAAGAATCAACCCCCTTGACCCAAAGAGACATGCAACAATACCAACCTTCCCTTTATTACTACTCCTTTCTACTTCTACTTTAATTTTTCTTTCTAGTATATATATATTTTTTTCTGAAGGCAGTTCACACTTTACAAATCTAATAAAGATTTGAGCTCTCGGAACACTCTAAAGTCAACTCATGCATTTTGCTTTAAAGGAAATTAACTCTGTTTCTTTCCTCTTTCCTAATTCCTAACTTATAATTTGATTAGTAACACATGCACCTGGTGGATCTTAATATCTGCTTTACATGATACTTGGCTTTTTGTGTGGTTTTCCATTTGATCTTGAATAAGCCTTCTTTTGAGAGGTCTGTGAAGATATCCAAGCATGGAAATTTGTTTTTTGCCTAAGGAAAGAAAACAATGTTATAGCCTTTTTATAGCAAAAGCAAGGATGGGGAAGTGTCTCACTACTTGCATTAAGGTTCTAGTTCAGATCACTCTGATGTGATTGCCTCTTACATACCAGTGCCTTTACACCCCTTTGATGATAATAAGCATTACTTGCTTCCTAAACAAATATTAGAGATAATGAAGGTGCCACCTAAGTCGTGTGAAAGCTTTTGTCATCAAGTGGCCATTCAACTCTGTTTCTTACCTCTTTCCTAATTCCTATCCATCAATTTAGTTTGTCTTTTGTTGGTAATACATTATGATCTAGATCCTATGCAAGATTGTAAACTGTTAATTATTATATTAATTATGTACACATTCGTACAAGAGTAATGATTACAGAAGGCCAATTCTTTCAAATCTATACACATTATATGCTGTACAAGTGGTCCTTCAACAACCAGGAATCATCTAGTTAAAAAAGCAGTGATCTGTCTAGAAAGACCTCTGTATCAATCTGGCAATAAACTAATTAAGTTATGCTAGTTGGCGAAGTTAAGGTTTTCCTTAATGGTGTAGGTGATCATCAACTGGGGATGTCATTCTGTCTACTATATAGGCCAGCTCCTTGTGTAATGAATAGATTGACTTTTTATCTATTCTAAGAGAGTAGAGGTAAAGAAACAGAAAAAGAAAATCATTCACTCCTTATGTAATTTTATAAGTTTAATGGGTCCTTCATGAACCAAAAAAACCATATTATAAAAGGCTCTATTTGGTCAGCTAAGAATCATAGTGTCATAGGTAACTTTTACCAATTTTTGCTTGAGAGAAAGCTGATTTCATGACAGTATCAGGCAACTTAAGACTGGTTTTGGAATTTTATTGGTTTTTGTTTTATTGAATTCCTCACATTTTGTAGGAAATATTGATGGCATGACAAAATGTATATTAGTAAGAGATCTTAAGAACTCAATGATCAAGTCAACTTAAAAACTCTAGAAGTCCTAGTCCTTAACACTTCTATTTTGTCAAAATGAGTTTGGCCTAAAAATAATATTCAAAACTCAAATAGAAAACCAGACAAAATGTAAATCCCAGTCCCTAAGGTCAAGGGTCTCCAAAATCTATTTACTTTTAAGTAACTTAATTATGCTTCTCCTCTGTCTAGATATACATAAGTCCAGCATGGCTTGGAAATTGAATTTGCTTAGTTATGTTTATGCTTCTCCTCTGTCTAGATATACATAAGTCCAGCATGTTTATGACGTACAGAATTTGGTTAGTTATGTTTCTGTTTATAAATTTCCTTCCTTGCTTTACGCTTTCTTTGATTTGCAAGAAAGTGATGGAAAAAAGGTGTCCTGCACATCACATTATCATTATTGAAACCTGCCCTGCACATCAAATTAGACCTATGATATTTGGACACAAACACAACACAACTGTCTTGTTTCAGCTTGGACATAGCAACACAACACAAACGTTAAGGATTTTTCTATAGTTTAAACTTATATTTTCATTTAGTTGTTGGTTTTTGTTTTTTATTTATTGATTCATATTTGGTGGCATATTTTGCAGGCTTCAGTGGTTCGTACTATTGATATTAACAGATAGCTGACCACAATTTGTTTTTTTCTTTGTTTTTTGCACAGTAGTTGGACGACGTGTTATTGTTCAGCGTTCAGCTAGCGGATAAAACTTTGATAACATTTTTTGGACATACAAGACTGACAGATTTTTGGAGAGCATACATGGCAGCAGATTTTTGGAGGGCATATATGTTAACAGCTGATTTTTTGGATATGTTAGACACAGCTTTTGGAACATATTTTGTAACTAATGAAGCTACTTAAGCATGTTTATGACGTACATGAATATAGCTGATGAAGCTTCGAGTTAGGTACCAATTATACCAATTATATTTGCAAAGGGTGGATATTTTCATGTGCGATGGAAAAGTTCAGTATTGGACAATTTTATATCTATGTATCTGCATATTTGAACAAAGGCAGCTTTAGACGAATGCAATATAGTGATGATGGATGGAGATCCCACAACTGACAAATTTTAATTTATACATTAGATTTTTTGAAATTTTCATTTTATGTGGGTCTCTTTTATAAGCAAAAGACTCTAGTGTAAATTTATACAGTTGGGATTTGTTCAAGATGAATGCAACTTTAGCTGATGAACTACTAGTTCTTGTTCTTGTTTCTCTAGTACCTTCAGTAGTTCCTATACCCGTCATGTTACTTGGATTATTTACAAGCAATATTCACGCTCTTATTTTTGCAACTTTAACTGTGGCTTATATAGGCGAATCCATGGAGGGTCATCATTGACTAGTTTGCGTGATTTATTTTTTAAGTTTAACCCTTACGCAAAAAATGTGCGTATCAAGATACTCTGCCGAATGAGCATAATATATAAAAACTAAATACATAAATCATATAAATATAAACTATATAAAGTATAGAAGTAATATTGAAAATACAGATTTTAGCGGTCTTTGGGAACTGCAACAAACAAAAGGGTATGTATAGTTAAGGAAAGAGATCGAGAAGATATTTGTCCTAAAATTCCAGTTCGGTCTATTTATCCCCCCCCTAATGAACTACTATCTTTATATTGTTTTGTTCATTTAATTCCAATATGAAATATTATTACATATTTGTAATCATAATCTTAATAATAATTACGATTGTAATACTTACAGTATTATGGTGTGCTATCTCCTACAAAAAAGATGCTCTTCATTAAAAGGTTTGAAATGGTTTAAAGCTTAATTAAAAGTTTGGTCAATTCTTACGAAATTCATGTCTTAGCTCCATTCGGTAGTCAGACATTGTATGTGCACCAAGCTGTGAGAATGCAAGTGACTGAACTTGGCAGTGTCAAGGGTGAAGGTAAAGCCTACAACCAAGCTTCATTGAGTTGGGAAGTAATAATTATATCCACCAGCTGCACATACATAATACAACCGAAAATTGCCACCCTAAAAAAATGTCGTGTTCTTCGGTTACTATATATTCAAACGTACTGATTGAACTTGGGTAGCAGCAGGTAAAGCCCACTACTTTGGTATCTCCTACAAAAAACTGGCTTAGTGAAAACTTATACAACTCGACATAAAAGTAGTCGAGTATTTATAAGTACTCAATTTCATTAATGAAAATGGCCACAAGTCGGCTTTAGAGATTACGAGTAATATAACTCGCTTATTCTATCATCGAGTATTTTGGGAATTTATACTCGCTCTATCTGTAAGCGAGTTCTAATTTAAAACCAAGAACTGCGTCAGTCCATGCAAACTTCTCTGTACAAATCGATTGCTGTTGGATTGGTGTGTGATCGGTCAGTTTTAATATAACTCGCTGATAGAGTTATCGAGTAGACTTACTCGAATATTCATTAGCCGAGTAATTGCACTACTCGAGTATACCGTAAGCGAGTACTAATTTAAAACCAACATTCCATCAGTCCATCCTCCATTGTCTGTACAAATCGATTGGTGTTGGATTGGTATTTGATTGGTCTGTTTTGATGTAACTCGCTTGTACAGTTATCGAGTACATTTTGTACTCGGCTATTCGTATAGCGAGTATTGTTACTGGTTTATTTGATAACTAATGTCTACGTACCTTCCCCCCAGAAACTGAACCCTCACGCCGCTCTGGACTTCTGAATCTGAAGACTGCCTCTTCGTTTTCGTCAACCATTACTCTCTGTAAATTTTCCATACCCATCTCCTCAAAACTCCAACCGCCCCTCTTTGATGTACACAGTACAGTACAGATTTTTTTGTTAACTATAAAACCAAAACCCTAGTCTGCAAATGTTGATCAAAGTCGCTATTCCCCTCAAATCTGTAGGCGACCCCTCTGATTTATCTTGTCCTGACAACCGGTATTCCAACCGGTTATTTTTCTTCAGCTTTGAACCACCGAATCCAGTCCAGCAAGGTATGTCCTGGTAGTCACACATTATAATTTTTGTGTATGCTTGCACAATTTTTCAGGCTGAGGTATACGTGGGTTAAATTTAGTCCAAATTTGGCCAATTAAATCAGTTGTGTCTAATTGTTAAGAAGTTTGACTGTTTAGTCGTAATAGTAGATTGTTTGTTCCTTTTGTTGATTTTAAATTAATTTGTTACTCCTTACTTTTTCTTCAAATTACTGAATTTGTTATCAATAATTTTTCTTTATATTGGTCTAGATGGAAAGTGATCAGATGATTCGTACTGACATGACGAAAAAAGGAAAACAGCCTGACTTAGATGCCCAATTTGATGAAGTGTCTGACCTTCCCGAGCCAAAGAAGGCAAAGACTGAGCTCAAAGTCTACAAGAGGAGGACTTCAGCCCATTGGCGTGACTTTGAGATGCTTCCGACAAAAGGCAAAGAACGGCCTTCATGCAAATGTAAGCAGTGTGGAAAGAAATTTATTGCTGCCGGAGCAATTGCACAGTATAATTTGAAGCGCCATTCGGAGTTATGTCGAAATAAATTGGAAGTGCCATTGAGCATTCCTGTTTCTACAGGTAATGCATTTTTTATTTATATGTTGGGTATCCAAAGTTATAAGTTGATGATTTAAAAAAACAATTAATATATATGTCCAAAAGGTTCTGGATTTCCCATATAGTACAAAAATGTTTACTTTATATTAATGATGAGGTGGTGTAGAGAAAAGTTGAAATGGCATTGAAGTTGCTATATGGACGGAGGATTTGAGTTCTGAAAATAGAACATATAGAATGTGCTCAATCTTGGCTGAGAATGTAAATGGAATAATCTGATGAAAAATTATGCATGATGGTATGGTTGATACCAATGTAATACAAATTATATTCATGCATATTTGGAAGAATCGTTTTTGGATTTTGTTGGCAGACATTAGACACTAGGAAAAATTTACCAGTCATTTTTTTCTTACTACTATTTGCATGACTTCTTTGTTTAATTGATTCATTGCTTACATTGCTTCATTACCCACAGATTTTAAATTTCAGATTTATAATGCATAGATACGTTTTTAATGTTTCATTCAATTCATTTGATGTAGACCTTGTACAGCCACACTTGGAAGAGGTCAGTGAAGATAAAAAGAGCATGGAGATCAATAACGATGAGCACAAGGAAGACAGCTCTTCTAATCCAGTCTCTTAGTGATGTCTGAAGGCTTGTTGATATGGCACTTGGATTTTGCCATGAACGAGAATAATGTGAACAAGGCCATGTAATCATTTTGGGTTTTTATTATCTTAATCTGTTATGTGTTTTAGTTTTTCATATGGAACTGAAAATGGCATCTAATAGGAGAATACTTGGTTATTTATTATGGAACTTTGACATGGTATTGTTGTTTACTTAGTATGGACTGTGGAACATTTTCGACTACTAGTTGTTTTAGTGGAAGAATTGCCGAAGTATTTGCAGTTGTTGTTATGTTGATTTTTTTTACTTGATATATGGTTGAATTCTGAATGTACATACATGGGCAACATAACAGGTTATTCGACAATGTGGGAGTGGAATTCAAACGTCTTAAGTGTAATTTTTTTATTATTATTATGTTTTGAATTTGAAACAACAAAGAACAGGCCGAGATAGTTTTTATTTATTTATTGATTTTTCAAAATCTAACCGTGGTACATCTGTTTTTTTTTATAGAAGGTCATAATTTTTTTCATTTAAACCATTTCTTATGAATTAGAGATAAAGATAAGTTTATTACATTAAGGGTATTTCATCATTTTCATTAGTTGTTTAGCGCTTTCCCTGAACATCAGGGGCAATCTCAGAAAATAAAATATTATAAAATTTAGTATTTAGTCGAGTTTTTATCATTTTGTACTGAACCTGAGGTTCTTTTAAGATTATGTATTAAAATAGTTTAGGGGTTTCTCTTATTTGGAGTCCCCATTTATTAATTAAGTGAATGTCCTTAACGTCTATATATAAAACTCGATGACTATTGAATGAAAGGTAAAAATATATGTCTAACTTGCACCAAAATATTGCCTCCAAAATAGGAGTACTCTCCTAATGGTATTCAAATTACTTTATTCACTTATAAAAAAAATTTCATTAAAACAAACACGTTTGTTTGTGAATACATCTGCTATGATAAAATCTGATGAAAAAAAATTTTATAATAATGTGGTACCAAAAAAGAAGACACACATCTGCCGTTATTGAAAAAATCTTAATAAAAATCAATTACCTTTATTTAAAGAAAATTAAAAATTTGTAATAATCGTAGCACAATTCTTATCTCAATCCAATTATCACAACAATGATGTTTTGAACAATTACAAAAAAAAAGATGGGTCAAAGAAAATAAAATAAAATAAATCCATAAGAAATAAAAACAATAAATAAAAAAACCTTCACAAAATTCATCCACTCTTTCTTACCTACGTACAAGTTTAAATTCTCCTCATATAAAACAGAGAAAATAAAATTTAACTTCTCATTATCATGAAACAATTACAGTCTATCAGTTACAATATTATTTGACTCTGTCTATTCTTACCCTCATGTCTCATCTGCAAAAGGTCCTTAGGAAAAATGGTCAACATTCTTTGACGCTGAGTCAAATGATCAGTTCTGTCGAAGACTGGAATGAAATGGTCTTCTTCTTCCCAAGTATGTTTAAATTTATTTGGAAATCTACATTTGTATATGTTAAGGTCGAATAACTGCATATTACGTACAGGTTTGGCAAATGCCCATACATGTTTCATTGCTAGGTGGTGTGCATATCTGGATTTTATGTTCCAATATGGCTCAATGTCATGCTGCAAAATCATAACCGACACGGGGTATATTACATTAGCGTTATGACAACTAACCTATTGCTCGTTATATTCGCAACTTAATTACATGATTCAAGTTTTCTTTTGTTTTTCCTACGCAAAAAATATATAGAGAAAATACTTATTGGCTATCCAAAGCCAAGTACAGTTACCAAAACAACATACCCAATGTTAACAACAATACAAGCAATTACAGGCCAACAGGCTAAGACATATTCCAAATTGGAAGCAAAAGGGAAACAAAAAAAGATATTCAACAACACTTTAGCCCATCTGTACTGCAAACGTGAGCCATAGGGGTCATAAAAACACATATATTTATATATTTAGTCTTACTAGATTCATAAATGCCACAAGCAAGAGCCATAGTTTCACCTTCATTTCGTGCTTCCTTGTCGTGTCGAATCATGAACTTCGTCCTCCCCCATAACATGGGCTACCACTTCACTTAGCATGTTAGTACTCAAGGTTGCAATCCTCCTTGCGTGGTCACACTCCTCAATGGCAACGTTTAACTGATACCTCAACAATCTGTTCCTAACGTCTCCATCGCAATAGCTGGTTCCTTCGCTTTGAGATGCCATTCCAGAACTTGATGGCGACATGGTAGGAGATGTCCACGATTGGGAAGCACCATACTGCACGTTCCTACCATTACGTTGCATGAACTCCATGTATGCAGATTCTGCTTCCCGTCGATCCTTGTATGACTTGTGTTCAGCGTTCGCGAATCTATGAACTTGTCTACTTGCTTCTGCCCAATTGTCGTATATGCCAGGAGCACGACCAACGAAAACAACATAGTATCTGCCACCCTAAAAGAGTTTGTACAACAACACTGTATGTTAAACCCATATTTGTTGTGCTGGGGTTAGAACTTACGAAGTTTCGAAACTGAGGTATTAGATAAAAATGTACCATGTTGCCCTACCAACAGGTGCCACTGGACTGCAGCAACGTTGACGTTTCTTGTTAAAAGATCTGACAAACAGTTGCATAATCAGCATTTGGTTTGTACAGTAATAAATTATTTAATGACAAGTATAAAAAAAGGAGGGCATGTTACCTGTAGAAGCGAAGGAGGCTTCTCTTCTCCCTGTCTGAATGTTTTCCTCTGCCAAGGTTCCAATCCACAAAGATAGGAGGAAGCTGTCATCTTATATAAAGTGGAATACATGTTGTACTCGATTGTACAAATGTCGAGTACAACATGTAACTCGCCTCTCCCAATGGCGAGTATAAACAACTGCTCTAACGACCAGTTTGGTGAAGTAAATAATACTCGGTCTCCTCAGAGACGAGTTTTATTTATCTCCATTTCAGAATCACTGTGCGTCCTGCTGGTAGTTGTAGGTTTTAATAATACTCGGCTTCTAAAGAATCGAGTTACATTTAACTCGATTGTTTCAGAGCCGAGTTATATTCATGACGTGTACGGTTTTAATAGTACTCGGCTTCTTATAATCGAGTTATATTTAACTCGATATTCAGAATGTCGAGTACTGTCCAAGCATTACACACCCCCCACCCGCCCAACTTTCTGGGACCACTTACCATTTATGTTTCACACTGTCGTTCTGAAGTCTGGACGTGGACTGGTCTGTGCTTGCAACCGTTGTGTCACAGCAAGTGAGAGCTTTCACCTTCAGTTAACCATCTGTTCTATAAACGACTAATTCAAGAAAGTGATGCCCAATTTGTTCTGTCAACATCTCAGTTGATAGGTAAATACTACTTCATAACACTTTACAGCAACACAAATTTTTTTATTGCTGTTGTGGCTGTTGAATTGGGGTATCTAAACAAAATTATGTAGTACAAATTTTGAGAACAGAAATTATTTCAATGTTGTGGGTCTTCAATGCTAAGTATCTGAATATAATAATGTGGTACATGTTGCATGCTAGGAATTATATAACTGATATTTGCAATGCTTTTGCATGCTAGGAATTATTTCAATGCTTATGAATTATCTCCCTTAGAGCAACACGAATTTTTTCAATGTTGTGGGTCTTGAATGGGGACATCTGAACATAATACTGTTGTGGACAATTTTTGAGAACACAAATAATATGACTGTTATGGGTCTTGAATAGGGGGTATTTGAACATAATAATGTGATACAATTTTTGAGAACACAAATAATATGACTGTTGTGGGTCTTGAATAGGGGGTATTTGAACATAATAATGTGATACAATTTTTGAGAACACAAATAATATGAATGTTGTGGGTCTTCAATAGGGGGTATTTGAACAGAATAATGTGGTACAATTTTTGAGAACATAAATTAGTTGACTGTTGTGGGTCTTCAATGGGAGGTATATTTATTTGTTCAAGATGTGGTCCATATTGCATGGTATGAATTTTTAAAATTATTTGCAATGCTTTTGAGTTCTCATTTGTTGAACAATAGCCAGCATGAAAACACATATATTGTGCAAACATTTTCGTTATCGAAATGAAGTCTGATGGAGTAGACAAGTTAATGTTAAATTGGTAATTTTTAGCATGTTTAGCACAATTTGCTTAGGTTTGTTTACCTCCATGAACACCCAAACATAGGGCATGTATAGTTAGCCTATGCATGTTCCAATATTACGCAGCATGATACAATTTAGTCTTATTTGTGATTTAGGTCCGTTATGAGTCCACATTACTTCTATGTTTACTACGACGGGGAGGCATATATTAATGATTTGCACGGGCTATCATACCGAGGTCCGAACCAAAAGCAGACGCTTATTGAAGTGAAACGTGGGATACACACGAGAAAACTTAAACGGAAGATAATGTCAACTATGGGGTTACACAAGGATACCCACGACATCTCCATTGTATTTCGGGCTCCGCAGCAACTAGTAGGTACCCAAGTGTTCTACAATTCAATTCCGTTACAATGCGACAATGATGCAAATATAATGTGGGGAGTGATAAAGCGGGCAGGGCAATTCATAGGTTCTGACTTGTATGTAACTGTCCACACTGTTGGGTTCAATGTCGACGGGGGTTCGCAATATGGGAGTAGAGTTGGAGAGCAAGAATCAGTTCCTGTAACCGTTGTGCACCCGTCAGTTACACCCGAGACATCTTTGCCCTACAACTGTCAACCATGGAATGGGGTTGCTATGGACAATACTGAAGACGCCGAAGTGTTAGGGTCTATCCATACCCATGAGGATGAAGGATATACTCACCGAAATGAAGATATCCAAACCTACTTGGACGAGGCAACCGAAATGGATGAGACTCGAGATGTGTATGAGGAGTTCATTGATAACGATGGACCGGTAGAGAATCCAGAATTGTTAGATGAACTACAACCAGAAAATAATCTAAACCCTAACCCCGAATGGTTCACGTCAAACACATGGGATGACATTAATGACCCATCACCTTCCCTGGAAACAGGTCTGCTGAGTTGGCGACCGGGGGACGAACCGAGCAAGGGGATGCTATTCAATAATAAAGCTGCGGTTCAGCACGCGCTAACCATGTTCTCCGTTGGGCTCAATAAAAAATTTAAGTACATGAAGTCAGACCCCGAGAGACTGGTTGTAACGTGTGTAGACGATGCATGTCTATGGTCAATTCGAGCTATCTACAGCAAAAGGCACAAGCTGTGGATGATCACAACATCTAAGGGTCCCCACACTTGCTCGACACTCCAAGTGGATCATGATGGAAGGATGATGGATTCAAAGTTCATTGCCATCACACTTGAGTCATACGTACGGGAAGACATTTCAAGAACAGTAGCAACCCTACGTAGTGTTCTTCATGCGAAGCACGGCCATTGGGCGTCTCACTATAAGGTTTGGGATGCAAAACAGAAAGCCGTTGCAGCCATCTACGGTGGTTTCGATGAGTCATATGCAGAATTGCCTCGGTTCCTGGCAGCGTTAAAAGATGCAGATCCAACCACAGTGACACAGTTGAAGTGCGACCACCGTAGTGTGCCGGGAACTTGCACATTTAACTGTGCCTTTTGGGCTTTTGGTCCGTGTATAGAAGGGTTCAAGTATTGTAGGCCGGTGATAAGCATCGATGCAACGCACCTCTATGGCAAGTACAAGGGGAAGTTGTTGATAGCAATGGCAACGGATGCTAACAACGAGGTTTATCCACTCGCGTTTGCCGTTGTTGAGAGTGAGAGCAAGGAGACATGGGGATGGTTCTTGGCATGCCTGAAACGATATGTTACGGACCGGACAAATCTTTGCATCATCTCTGACCGACATTCGGGTATAAAAGCTTGCTTTGATGACACAAGGATGACTTGGTTGCAGCCTCCCCAGGCCCATCACCGGTATTGCCTCCGCCATGTAGTTAGCAATGTGAACACAAAATGGAAAATTCCGGAGTTGAAGAACATGGTATGGAGGGCCGCAAGCGCGAATCAAGTTAGAAAGTTTCAAGCCACATTGGATTTAATTCGCAATGTCAAACCGGCTGCACACAGGTACTTGGAAAATGAAAACAAAGAAAAGTGGACACTTGCACACGACGGAGGGCGTCGATACGGAGCAATGACAACCAACCTATCGGAGTGTTTTAATGGAGTACTGAAAGGTGCACGCAGCTTGCCAATCACGGCAATGGTGAGGTACACCTTCTTCAAAGTGAACTCCTACTTTGACGCTCGTCGTAATCTCGCTCTACAGCAATTGGAAGCGGGTCAAGAATGGTGCAAGTATGCCATGGAGAAGTTCGAAAAAAACCAAGCGAAGGCAAAGGACCATATGGTGACACGGATGTGCACACAAGCACGGTTATATCAGGTTGACACACCGGGTAATCCTCTAGGTAATGGGGGCGGACAACACACGCACAGGGTTGATCTTCGGGGTATGACATGCACATGTGGAAAATGGGAAGCATACAAGATGCCGTGTTCACACGTAATAGCAATTTGTGCTAAGTATAAGCACGATGCGCAGCAGTTTATTGATCCTTGCTATAGCGTGAGTCATAGGTTCCATAGCTATGAACCGGTATTCCAACCGTTGAAAGACAGATTAGCATGGCCGGATCCTGAAGAAACTAGAGTAGTGATGCCCAATCTGCACCTGATCCGGAACAAAGGTCGGCCAAAGTCCACACGAATCCGCAATGAGATGGACGAGAATGATAGGGAGTTGCCGACCTCCCTATGGATCGAGAATGGACCCAAGTCAAGATGTGGGTTGTGTCGCCAAGAGGGGCACAACCGTAGAATATGTCCTACTCGAAATGCGGAGTCAACTAGCGGTGGAGCTGCATCATAGGTAAAGGTCATATATCTCCTACAACTTTTGTCATATATAAGTTGGCACTATTAAGAACTCAGTAGTAGTGTCTTTGTTCTCTATTGCCATAGTAAGTATTTGGACTAGTCATGAAACAAACACTGGTGTTCATGCATGTATAGGCAAATGAGGTTGTTCAATTGTTTTTGTTACACTATTCGTCGTAAGTCATTGCTCATTTTTCCTGTTCTGCCTATGTTGTGTGTTAATAACTTATATAAGTCCAGTGTACATAACATTTTTTAACTATTTACAGTAGGTACGGCAGCCAAGGTGGATGGGTGCTAACGGACATACGTTGCGCAGCCAGGATGATCCCTACCTCTTTAATTGGAAGCAACCGAACATCACCAGTTGAACAGGCCCATGATGAGAAGACAAATGATATTGGTCATTTTTTGCTTAGAAGTTGATATTAAAGTTTGTACTTATGTGTAGTCATGCACTTTGTTAGTGCCTTTAATGTACTGATGGGGGTTTTACTAAGCTGGTCAAGCAAACAATTCAGTTAAAAACGAAGTTATTGCAATGGAACTAAGCTGTTTTAGTATGATTTCCAACTTCTCCAACTTTGTTGCATTCATATTTATATAGCAGGGGCAATCTCAAAAGCAACAATATAAGAGTGTGTTGCATGCCATGCACTTGTTGCTTCATGGACATTGTAATAAACAGAACATACCTGCTGGTGTAAAAAACTGACTGAGCTGCAACAGGAAAAAACATGCAGGCCGAGTTGTAATATGTAGTGGAAGGCTGTTCTATAAAACTCAATTGTATATAAACCGAGTAACATTAATAACTCGGTAATCCAAGATTCGAGTACCATTTCGTCGTCTTTCAAAAAGACGTTACACGATCTTATATTAAGAAATACTCGCTCTTCGAGAAAGCGAGTTAATTGAAGTAACTCGATAATTAAATTATCGAGTACATTTAGTACCATCACAACTCCAGCCAAAGTTGTCTGGAAGAATCGATTCTTACTTGATTGGTGCACGATCGGTCTAAAACATATAACTCGATTATATTAATATCGAGTAATAACTGGTGACTGAAAAATATAAGCAGAAGTACTCGCTCTCCTAGAAATCGAGTTACTTTAATTAACTCGATAATGTAATTATCGAGTACATTTAGTACCATCACAACTCCAGCCAAAGTTGTCTGGAAGAATCGATTCTTACTTGATTGGTTCACGATCGGTCTAACACATATAACCCGATTATATAAATATCGAGTAATAACTGGTGACTGAAAAATATAAGCAGAAGTACTCGCTCTCCGAGAAACCGAGTTATATTAAGTAACTCGATAATGCAATTATCGAGTACATTTAGTACCATCACAACTCCAGCCAAAGTTGTCTGGAAGAATCGATTCTTACTTGATTGGTGCACGATCGGTCTAAAAGATATAACTCGATTATACTATTGTCGAGTAATAACTGGTGACTGGAAAAATACAAGCAGAAGTACTCGCTCTCCGAGAAATCGAGTTACATTAAGTAACTCGATAATTTAATTATCGAGTACATTTAGTACCATCACAACTCCAGCCAAAGTTGTCTGGAAGAATCGATTCTTACTTGATTGGTGCACGATCGGTCTAACACATATAACCCGATTATATAAATATCGAGTAATAACTGGTGACTGAAAAATATAAGCAGAAGTACTCGCTCTCCGAGAAACCGAGTTATATTAAGTAACTCGATAATGCAATTATCGAGTACATTTAGTACCATCACAACTCCAGCCAAAGTTGTCTGGAAGAATCGATTCTTACTTGATTGGTGCACGATCGGTCTAAAAGATATAACTCGATTATACTATTGTCGAGTAATAACTGGTGACTGGAAAAATACAAGCAGAAGTACTCGCTCTCCGAGAAATCGAGTTACATTAAGTAACTCGATAATTTAATTATCGAGTACATTTAGTACCATCACAACTCCAGCCAAAGTTGTCTGGAAGAATCGATTCTTACTTGATTGGTGCACGATCGGTCTAAAACATAGAACTCGGTTTTTCGTTAAGCGAGTAATAGTGAACTCAAGTCTTATATTATCGACTTATTTGGTTCCTGATATACACAGTTCAGTGTTTATCTGTTGTTTCATAAAAAGAAAAAAAAAGCATAGCTTATTGTGTGGATGCACTGGACTCCCATGGTAGCAGCAGTCGATTGCTCTCGATTCCTCAAGCTCCTAAGCGACTTCCCGGGTTCCAAACATCGATCCTCAACTGTAGTATGACTCTTTTACCCTTGCTTCCCATTGAAATTAATTTCAAATCCTGCATTACTCTCCCTGTGAAAGCTGAAATTTCGAACTATGCAAGTGTGGGGATTTTCATGATTTTGGGTGTTGTGGTCTGAAATGGGTCATGGGTTTTTACATATGCATGTTGTTCATACGATTTGTAGCCTTTAATTACATAAACATAGCTGATTTATACAAGCCCATTCAATTTAGGGTTCATGTGTTAATATGGAATTTGGGGATTTTCATGGGTGTTGGTGTTTTGACATGAAATAGGTAATGGGTTTTTTTGTATGGATGTTGTACACACGTTTTCTACCCTTTAATTGCAAAGAACACATGATTTGTGAGAAATGAAAAATTAGAGTTCATGTCTTCATATTGGGAATTTCGGGATTTTGATGTATTGCTTCATTTCATCTGAACTGGTTCATGGGTTGCTGTGTTTGCATGTTGGCGAGATGTTCTCTATCGTTTATATTCAAAATTTTAACATCTTGGTATACATGTTGGTTCATTCGCCAATCTTGTTCTTTGTGGAATTTGGGGTTTTGTTGAATTGGGTATAATTGCCTGAAATTGACCACATGGTAAGACATTGATGGATGGTAGTGACTGGTTTTACACCCGCTGCACCATGTACACTGTGGGTTTGCATGGTTCTCAAATAACTTGACTGTATGGGTCAATGTTCATGTACATACAGAAAATTTTTCATTTCAATGCATTCATTCATTGACGCTTATTGTGCATCAATATCATGCAGTCTTTTTGTCATGCATATGTACATTGTGTTTATGTGTCTCTAACGCAGTTCTAAATATTGGTTTTCTGTTGTGCTTTCATTCCCACCTGTACATCCTAGTTATGGCTCCTAAGAAGTCTAAAACCATTAAAACCAAAGCCAAAAGAGTGTCTGCCTCCTCATCTAAGCCTGCCAAAAGAGTGTCTGCCTCCTCATCTAAGCCTGCCAAAAGAGTGTCTGCCTCCTCATCTAAGCCTGCAATTGTGTTTGATGAAACAACGTTTGAAACGGTTACGAAGGCGCAAAGGTTTGAAAATGTAATTCAGTATTGGACAATTTGGCCGGAACGAGAAATCAATCTAGATGAATTACCACTTGCTGTCCATAGGAATCTACAGTGTAGGAACTGGTTGTCTCTATGTAAAGGTTTACAACCCCCTCCAGTTGCACTGATTAGAGAGTTCTATGCCAATCTCGAAATTCGTTCTGATAATGATTTCGCTACTTGGATTCGAGGTCGATACTTTGTCATAACTAAGAATGATATATCCAATGCTCTTGATGTACCTCGTGTTAGAACACCTACTTATCCATACTCATACTCGAACCGTCCTGAAATCTCTGATGTTATGACTCTTCTTTGCGGAAGACCAATGACATTGGCCTTCACAACATCAAGAATTAACTCGAGTGACTTAACCGAGCTTAATTATATCTTATTTAGGATAGCTTGTCACAACATCTTCCCCATCTCCCATGTCCATACTATTCCTAGAGAGAGGTGTTACTTTTTGTATGCCCTCGTCACTGATGTGTCCATTTGTTTTGCTTCCGTTTTCTATGAAACGCTTGTTCGGGCGCATAGGAGTAAGAGTAAGAAGCATGGTCTATTCTTCCCAGTTTTCATCTATAGGATTCTACGCTATGTAGGAGTAGAGAATTTTCCTTCCCTAGAGTTGATCCACATCACAGCCCCTATAGGAGCCACCTTTCTCAAACAGCGGACTGCACAAAAGAGGAGTGTTGGACCGAGTGTTGGGTCATCAAAAAGGCCACGAGTACAGTCCACCACTGGAGATGATCATGCTGAGCAGAGTCCTGTTGATCCTACAGGTACCGTTGCTGACATTGGTGACGATGGGGTACATGCTCACAGCACAGCTGCAGACCCCACCGTTCCTTCTCCCCTATCTCTTCGTGCTATGATGGAGACCATTATGACGACTCAAGCAGCTCATGGACAGCTTTTAGATGGCCTTATTGCTGAGGTTGCTGCGTTGAGAGCAGATTTTTCAGAGTACAGCAGTGCTTTTCCACCTCCGCCACCGTCTGACTCTTGATGATTGCCTTTGGCAATACATAACAGACAGGGGAAGTAGGGATTGTAGTGTAGGAGCTTTAGGGCTAATTTGTAGCTTCCATAGATTGTATTCAAGTTTTTTTATGTGATTGTCAAGTATTTGTATATTATTATATGTACTCTTCAAGGTCCACAAACATGGTTTTAATTTTATGATAATATGACCATATTCACAATGTGTGATGACTTTTATATCGAATGATCATTTGCTTTCTTTCTTTTTTTCCTTCATTGAAATGATAATATGCATATTTGAAGAAAAACTACAATCATTGAAATGATAACAGAAAGGAACCTACCTCGTTATATGCATTATCGATTAGTTATGCAATGGCTACACCAAAAAAATAAAAAGAAAATGATTAATTTTATGGATGATTAATTTAAAGCATTGTTCATAATTTGGGATTACTACATTTTCCAAACAAAAAAAAATGTACGGCATTGTGATTCACCGCACATAATACTCATCACACCCATACGTTTTTTTTATTTGTTTCATTCTTTTTTTTTTTTTTTATGATTGGAAAATATAATAATCCAAAATTACAATAAATGCTGTAAATTAACCCTTACCCAAAAAATTGAAGAGACTCTGAGCACGCGCGTGCTGAAAGTGTTAGGGTTTATAGTTGTATTTGATTAAATTTCCTATGCCGTACTCATACACGTTTATACTTTTTCGATGAACGTTATATACATTTTTTTTCATAATTAATACCTACGTTTCCTGTTTCCGGTCACTAATTTGTTTTGTGTTTCCACTTCTCCATCCATATCCTTATATTTAGGGAAAATTTTAAGATTACAGTGGGGAATTCGTGTGACCCTATCCTTATTTAAAAGTTTATGAAAATAAGGAAAACTACATGTTTCACCCAAATCCCACTTACTACACATCCATAACAAAAGTGAAAAAGAGTTGAAATTCGAAATATACTTATTTCACCGGTGAAGGAATCAATAATGGTTAGCCACTTACTACACCCCCATAACAAAACTTAAAAAGAGATTAGATTTCAAAGATATCAATTAAATGAAATTAAAACTGAGAAAATGCACATAACATTGTTAATGGAGCAGTAAAGTAATAGTCTATAAAAGAGGAAATGTAAATTGAATTTCACATAGAATTATACAAATGATAAATATAATTTATGTTACAAAAGAAATATGTTTACAACAATTTCTTAGATAACAACCACTTTAGGTGAGGGTTAAATTGGGTAAAATAATATTGAATCTCAAATATATAATATAATAATACCCTCTAAAATAAAGTGGCATGAATTACATTTTAAGAAAAAATACCGTAAATTACATGGAAAACTTGTTTACATATTCCCCATGGAATAAGAGTAGTGTAAATTACTTTAGGGAAAAAGTAGCGTAAATTACCACTTCAAGCAGCCTAATTCCCTTAAAACCAAACACCAAATTGGCCAATGATGAACACAATGCCTCCATCAAATAGGTTGCCAAGGTCCACTTCACTTCTACAACACATCTCTACTTGAGTTCGAATACCTCTTTTTCTTTTTTTTCTTTTTTTAAATCAAACACCTTTTTGACCTTCTAGCTCGTGCTTCGTCCATAACTATCTCAAATAATATACTTGTTCCATAATTATCGAACCAGTAACACAACATTACCGCTAACCACTCGCCATATTTGTTAGTTACTTGAAAATTAAATAACTGGGAAAATACAAAGTTCTGTTAGTTTGTCAATACCATAAAAAACGAATATGTTAAAAGCTCTAACGAAAATCATATTAACAAGAAGTCATGTAATTTACCAATAATAATAACAATAGTATCAATAAAAAAGTAGCTAACCTTTTTCTGCCTGGTAAGAAATTTGTTATACATTATTAGGGTTAAATACTAACCACACTGCAATCACAACATAAACAGGGGAAAAAATTGACCTTTGTTAACAAAATAAGCAGGTACTATGGAAAATCACAACTAACTACTTGTCACATAAGGCATAGGAATAATTGACCAATAACAAAGAGGTAGCCTTTGGTAAGGAAATAAGTAGTTAAAAAGCCTCAGTTAATTGGCAACAGAGTTTTCCATAAAGTGTAAAAACATTGATGATGACCTTTGTTGAGACAATAAGCTGTGTAAAGACCCTTTATCATATAAGTTACCGGGCATGTACACACATAAAACTGTAAATATACTATTACGCAATCAGGGGAAGAAGAAGATGTAGAACCAAATCTGTTTTGAAATTCCTTTTCTAAACAAGTTTTTTGAAATACATCATGGAAATATTAATGCATTATCAGAACTCTCAATTTCAATTCAAACACTACTACAGTTTCCTCGCAACTTGTTATGAAACAGAAAATATACATGCAATATAAATCATAGGAAAGAAAATAATTATATAATTACAGAATAAACATTCTTCACCAAGAGGAAGGAAAGCATAGGCAGATGAACGAAAAGAGTAATCAAACCTTACAAATGGTTGGAATTCGTTCTGCATAGCATAAACCAGGAGCAGTTAAATTCTAAGTTTCCTTGCAACATCAATGCTAGGAAAACAAATAAATTATACAATTAAACAATGTAATTTTTTCACAACAGCGAACGAAAGCATAGGCAGATGAAAGGAAGAAGTAATCAAACCTTAGGAAGCATAAACCAGGACCATTAAAATTATCAGTTTCCTTACAACTTGTTATGAAACAGAAAATAAACATACAACATCAATCATAGAAAAACAATCAAATTATATAATTAGACAACAAAATTTTTTGACAAAAAGGAACAAAAGTTTAGGCATATTAAAGAAATGAGTAATCAAACCTTAGGAATGGTTGGAATTGGTTTTGCAGAGCATAAACCAAGACCATTAAAGTTGTAAAGAAAAGTAAAATCGGAATAGCATAAATAGCATTCATTGAAAAATAGGGGAGCTGTATATTAAGGTGGCTTAATCAGTGTGGTAACTGCGACCATGCACCGTTAGTTGAGTAGGAGAGGAACAATCTTGGGTTTTGATTATTGTAGAAGGAGAGGTGAACCTGAAAATACACGGGTGTGGGGGAATAAGTTTTCAAAAAGGAGCACTGTGGAAATTCACCTAACTTCTATCAGCAATAGTAGCGTAATTACAATTGATCCCAGTTAAATTTAGATAGATGGAGGAAAATTAGACACCAATTTCATATTTAAATTGGTGGTCCCC